>NW_024387170.1:390000-445000 GCF_900408965.1 Simochromis diagramma
AAAGGACCCTGTACTGGGAGATGAGCAGGGTCACAAGACTCAGTGTGGTCAAACTCACAACATTGAATTACACACACACACACACACACACACACACACACACACACACACACACACACACACACACACACACACACACACACTTGAGCCTAAACTGGAGCAATAAAACGTGTTCATTAAAAAAGTGAGCATATGGAAGCCCCAGCAGAGACATTCTTACTTCGATCTGTGAAAATTCATTACGCATTCTCACAATCAGCGCGTGTGAGAATTCACCGTTTCTCCTCATGTGCAGCTAAACAAAGGCACATGTGCTTGTTGTCGGAGCGGCGTGCAGCGCGGCCTTATTTCAAAGGCGCAACTTGAAAGACGACAGACAGCTATTTACAATATTTATACATTTAGGATGCTGATACTATGCATAATACGTGTCTGTTTGTTAGCCTGCGTGTGTGTGTGTGTGTGTGTGCGTGTGTGTGCGTGAGGAGACGGTGGGGAAGAAAACGGCTGATGAAAAAAAGGTTACTTTGGAAATTCTCTGATAATTGGTGCCTTAAAAGGAGCTCGTTTTTAACTATGTCACCATGACTGCTCGATGACAATTAATCTGTTTGCGGCTGCTTCCTTGGCATCTGTGCCAATTACTTTATATGCTAATATATGTAAATGACATCTCAGATGCCAGTCTCAAGTATTATGCGAGCGGCGTATTGTGCCCTTTTTGTTTTTTTTAAATCGTATTGTTGAGGCTGATCAACAATACGACTTCTTTAAATTTGGAGGTGTGTTAAGTTCTGTATTTCCTCGTGAACCACACGTTCACCTCACACGGGTGATACGTTTAGTTTGAAGACCATCGTCTCTGTGGGCTTTCTTCCTTTGAATCGTCTGTAGAGTTACACGTGGATCATTTGAAATAAACAGCAAAGGCGCTTTATCGGTTTTCATGTCATTTTTCATTTTCTGCTTAAAACACTGACTTTTCAAACCAAATTCAGACAAAACGAAGACACGTGTAAATAAATGCATTTATTTATTTACTTAGTTATTATCCAATAACACAAGCTGACACCCACATTTTTGGAGCTAAGTGAATTTCATACTTTTGTACCGACTGACTGAACTCTGTGAGGTCTAATAATCAGACGATGCCGCTGATATCATTACTAAATACATTTTTGCTTTTGTCAGAAACCAGGTTAGGATTACTCGGCAACACTAACAGTGATCTAGATTTCAGAGTTCATAATATCTGTTCTTATCATTAGGATGACTAAACAGCACTCGATGCATCGAGACAATCTGCCAGGAGACACGTCTCTGATCAGGCCTCCATGCAGAGTGCAGACCAACTGCTTATTCTACACAGAGTGCTTTATGCTGTGCAGACCTTTTGTGGTTGTTTAAAATGTATTTAGAAGTGAAACAGGAATTTGACTGATTTTTGATTTCCCCAAATTTCCTACAAACATTATGTGAAGTATCAATGATGTCTGTAGAAAATGTGGGGAAATGTGAGGAAACAGATCAGTGTGTCTAGAGTAAAGATAAACTGCAGTAGTGTAAGCATATTTCTACTAAATTAGCGAGTACACTATATTTGCGATTTAAAAATTTATGGATAAAAACCCAAAAACATTTGGATGAAGGAGCGAGCACATACTGAGGCAGCTGTGGCTTATATGAGCAGGTGATCTAATACCCTCTGTGTGTTTTAGCTACAGGGTCTCACAATATTAGAAATGAAGCTGTGACCTTTCTAAAGACAATGTGTTTATTTTAATTAATTAATCAATCAATTAATTATTTTAACAGCCCACTTTACAGACTTTAATGTCACCGGGAGTTTTACATTTCACACAGGAAGTAAGAAATATTCATGATTTATGATGAGTCTCTGTAACACGTTAACCCTTCATGTGTGTAAAGGACAAAGCTACAGGTACGTTGATCACATTTACTGAGGAACAGTCTGATGCTGTGGCAGCTGCCATGAACCAGTCTAACTGTATTCAGTTGATATATAAACGACTTTGGTCTCCATTAAAAGCTACCAGTGTACAAGAACACAAATAACTGCTACATGGTAACATTGTTTATATGCCAGATGAAAAGGCTTTACAACAGGAAGTTACAAACCCATTAAAAGTATTTTACAGCTACGTTGTAGCATTTAATAGAGTTATGGAGTGCTGTTCATCATTGTTTATGAACATGTTGTTGAACGCTCCTGTTCAGTGTGGGAAAGCTTAGAAATGTCAGGCAGTGCACACAAAGGATAAAAACAAATGTTCTGCAGAGATGAAGCTGTGACCTTTGACCTTTTCATGGAAGAAGTTATTCAAACCCTTCACACGTTAAATGAAATGAAAACGTGCTCGTCATATATACAATAAGTCCAAACACTCTCCCGCTGCAGTCATACAGATGCCTGTGGGTGGATGTATGTACTGACACGTGCTTGGCTCGGTGGGACGGGTGGATCCAAATGTGAATATGTGGATACAGACAGCTACTATAAATCAGTCACATGGATCCCAGTGAGGCGCCAGGAATGAGAGAAATGATTTGCATTTACAGTGAGGTGTCTCACCGTGCATTCATGAGCATTAACTGTGAGCTGTGAATACATTACACGACCACCTCATTAAACAGAACCGGTGTATGTGAGCTGGGATTTGACTGAACATTCCCAGTGTGACCCGGTTGAAGCTTCGGGTCCATCGGCTGCTCTCTGCTGTGTCAGGAGGCTGTGACCAGTGGAGACGCTGTTACAGTAACCAGCCACAGACAGACAAACAGAGCTGCTCTCCATTGTCTCTTTGCTCTGCAGCCTTCCCTCACACCGACTGAAGATGTCACTGTTGTACACCAAATAGCTGCTCCCTGTTCTTCTCTGTCTGAGACGAGAAAACATGTTTCTGTGTTCATCAGTGAGATACAAAGCTATGTTGTCGTATTTAAGATGTTCGACTGTGAAGTTTTGACAAAGCGGGGGGTACGACAGACAAAAAAACAAAAGAAATCCATCAGAATTCATCCAGCTGGGTGATCTTTAAGAGAGAAACACATTCAAGTCAAAACAACTAAATTACATATTTGAATTTGATTGTTAAGTATATGGCGATAAACTGCATTAACTCGCCGCTTTCCACATTTCAAATTCATCACTTTTCCTTATTTTGTTATTTTGCCGGCAAAGAATTCCCACAGCGAATGAAAATAGAGGAGCAACGACTGCATCCCAGCGCAGAAGTGCTCATTAGGTCAATTATGAAAATGAAGACTGCTCTTTACGGGGCAGGAGGTGGTGCCACACACACGTGTCCGGCTTCACCCACGGCACACGCTGGGTGTTTAGTGCATTTTCATTTTTATTTTTTTATGCTGGTAATTACAGCATCAATGTTATGATTTGATAATTATACTGAGATATTCAGAAAGACGACAAATAAAAGGAGAGTGAACGTGAAGCTTGAATAAAAGATAAAATCGTCTGTGATCCCGTACGCACAAACATCATTGCCGCTCTCGTTCGTGTGCATTTGCACAGACTGAATATCATATGTCATTTATTAACCATTAGATTTGACATTTGAAACATTTGTTTTCTCTTTTCTTTGATTGCTGCGTTTGTGCTTTGTTCCACTTTTCCTCTTGATGATCTGTGAAAATTCAGGGAAGAGTAAATTCAGCCACACTGATAAATCAGGGCCAGATTATTAAAGATAACAGTCACGAAATTCAACGGGTAAAAATTCTAACGTGGCCACAAACCCAGTTGTGTCTACAGTGTCAGTGCTGCCAGATGTTACTGCTGTGTATGATATAAACAGGCTGTGAGGCTCGTCGATGTCTCGTGTGGATGAAAAACACGCGTAGAAATTTTGTATAAAAATGTAAACATTTTGTATAAAAAACTGAAATTGTGGACACATAAAAAAATTAACTAAAATGTCACTTCTACCTTAAAATGTTCAAACACGTGTCTGAAACGTGTCACAAATATAAAGAATGATTTTTACATCAAAACGTCATCATTTACTCAGATTACTGTTATTGTTGCAGCCGAGCGTCAGAGCTGACAAAGCCAAACACAGGTGCCAGTACACTCAGTGTGTGTTACAGTGTTACAATGTTACAGTGTTACAGTGTTACATCTTTGTAGTAAAAATGAACAATATTCATGTGTCACAGTAACTACTGGACCTCGGGTCACTGCTTCAGCGTCCACTTTGACAACACTTCAACACTGACATGCATTAGTTCCAAAATGTGTCCTGAGATGTAGGAGAACACCTGCGAGGCACGAAGCAGGCAACAAATTCAAAATTAGAAGCCCGAATGGTCTGCAGTCCTGCTGAGCTTCTTTGTTTTGGAATATCACAATCGGAGATTCAGGATTTAGAAACCCAAATTCTCAGACGCAGAAAGAAAGTCAGAAAGTGAATTAACAACAAAACATGTTTGATATAGTCACATATGTATGTGTTGTATTTGTTTTAAATGTTATATACCTATGTGGTATGTGACTTTTGTCGCCATGATGCCAGGTCTCTCTTGGAAATGAGATTTTTAATCTCAATGAGATTTTTTACCTGGATAAATATGTATTTATTTTTGATTGTTATTACTATGTTTATTATTTCATCGTATTTATTATTCTTATTGTATCTCTTACACTTGTGTTGTTCAGCACTTTGGTCAGCCTTGTGTGCTTTTAAAGAGCTGTAGAGATAAACTATGATGAGGATATTTACCTCTAGCCCAGTGCAAACAGGACTCACTTTAAATGTATTTCACTTACAGTGTTTAAAGCTTATCTCTACAGTGGTGTTCAGTTTGAGGCTTAACGTGCAGAAGGTTCAGCTAAATAAAAAAGTCACAACTGTTTTTATTGGGACACCATAAAATCACTGTTGTTACTTTATGTGAATAAATGAAATGTCTGTTAAAATGCTTTAATTCGAAGAAACGTTTCCACGATTAACGCAGCACACGATGTGTCGGGAGTCTTACTCTAAAAGGGAATCAAAAGAAAACGAGATCAGAAGTAAGACCAGAACAATTTGGTTCATATAAAAATGTCTCTGAGGAACATTTGTTGGTGATTTTAGAGGGTTTCATTATTTAGCTGTGACGCAGGTATTAGCAGCATGCGCAGCCTTCCCTGGACTCACTCTGTTTGGTTCTGAAACTTTCACATTTTAAATGTGTTCATTCTTAACTCGGTGACACACAGCAGCGACTCTCTGGTCTTTCGCTCCCATTGTCTTTGCAAAGGCACCTGAAGGCAGACGTGATGTCACACATGTTGGAGGCAGCTTGGCGTTATTTCAGCTGTGTGCGGTGGGGAGACACGTGTACAGTTGTGTCAGTGCCATTTAAACGACACTGTGTCACTTACATACAGATCTCTGCTTCGGGTCTGGACTTCCTGTCTTGCTGCACCAGTGCGGATAGAAAGAGGAGTACTGGTGTGAATGGTACGGAGCTGTGTCAGCGTCACTGTCTGCACACATCGTGCCCAGTGCAGTGACTATAATGGGCCCATTAAATTGCCCCACCTACTAGTATGTCCATCTCCCTCCCCTTTGCTTCCCCCCGCGCTCTCTCCATCCTACCCTGTATTTATCAGGCTGTGTGACTTTCTAATCCCTCTCTTTAGCAGCCGTGTGTGAAAGCTAACACTCCTCTGTGTGATTATGGAGAGCCCTGGGCTGCTGATTATCTGAAGAGACCACCACAGAGACCCCCGGCCATGCTCTCCTAAGCCACTGATGCTTTAACGCTTTTTAATTGATCTTCACACTTTTACAAGCCCCCCCCCCAAAAAAAGAAAAAGAAAATAAGCGCAGGTAGAACTGGCTGTTTTGGCTGTGAGAGGCTGCAGCTTTTACTTTTATTTTCTAATTGGATGTAGCTGATTTGACGTTTTTCTTGATGCTGTTTTATGCTGCAGCGTTCATGATGCAGCCATCAGAAGCTCACAGATGATGGTCACTTCAGCTTTAACTGTCTGACACAGATAATCAGACAGTGACTGTAACAGAGGGGACACCGCGGTCTCCACCCTCTGCTCAGCACCTGATGTTCCCTACAGTGGGAACACCACACATTACTGTGGTACTGAGACATGTTGAACAGTGATTGGGGTAAGCTAGCCCAGGAGCAGTCAGGTACAATTGTGAAGCGATAAAGTGGAAACATTTCCTCACTAACTCACTGTATTAGTGACAGATCCACTGGTCCTTATGTGCTACAGCACTTTTGTACTGGTTTTCCTTTACATTTAAGTGCCTCCATACACGTGTGGTCAGTGTCATAATAACGCGTCAGCGCGCTTCGTGACGTGGCTAATATGCGACACGAACGCTACACACATTCATGTAAGGCTTTGTTGTGTGGCTCTGAGAACTTCCTAAATACCACACTCACACTCTGATGGGACCATGAGGGCAGTGTGGGGTTCAGCAACTTGCTCAAGGACACTTTGACGTTGACAGAGGAACTGGGGACAAACTGCTGATCTTCCCACTGCTGAAGAGGCGCTGTACCGCTGCTCAGTTTCAGCTGAGACGATAGAAAGACGACAGTGTCTATCTAAAGGAGTTAAAAACAATAAACAGCGTCTGCAGATAAGCCTACGTGAGATCATTAACATTTTATTTAACCTTTTAAAAAACAATTTTAATGAATTATACTTACATTATATACATTTCCCAGTAAATGTGCTTCTTAATGTACAATGGTGTCACACAACAAAAACTGATATTATGACCAGATCCTGGTTATTGTTTTGCAGTAACTGAGCAGATCTAACCAACTGCAAACAAACAACACAGGAGTAAAACATCACACTTTAGGTGCTAAGAGGTTGACCTAATTTAACCGAGTGGGCTCTGGTGGAGCTAAAAGTTATGAACGACTCGTTTTCTGCTATCGGGGAGAATTCACAGTGTCATTAAATCTCCAACCGTCACACTCCCACCACACTTACTGTCAGGATGTTTCTTTTTATGGAGACTAAAAACTTCCTAAATGTTTTGAGCACATGTGAGACGTGTTCTTTGTGTTCTGGTCAGCAATGACTTTAACTTCAGGCTCATTGTTGAATCATGAACATTCATCTTAAGCGAGGTGACGCCTGCAGTTCATCACACGTCCACAGCCATCAACGCACTCTCATTTTGGTCTGCACGCTTCATTAATGGAGTTATTTTAAGTCACTGGTTCTCCTGTAACCTAAAGATAAAAGTCCAGTGTAACACAGCAACACAGCTATTACTTAGTAAATACTATGATATCGACACATTTACATATATATCATTTTCAGCCATCAGCAGTTTTACCTGCTTGTTTGGACACAGAGCATCTCATAAAGCAGTGCTGGCATTAAATGGATGCAGTCGCATTTCATAAGCTTTATGAAAGTTACTAAAATGTCTTCTATTTATTAATCATATTTAAATTTATAGTAGAGACTAAAGTAATACATGCAGCACATAAGAAATAATGACACACCACTCAGCACTCACTGTGTCCTTAAGGGCACAAGCATCGCTCGTTCACTCCTCGTCTGGCACTCACATCCTTTTATTCCTGTCCTGACGTCTTTTCTGTTTGTCTTCTAGACTTTTCCAGACAAACGATAATTTATGTCTTGGTAAGCAGCTACATGTAAAAGATAAATAAATAAATAAATGTGCATTTCAACCCATTTCAATGTAACAGATGGATCTATGGCGACGCCATCGTCATAAAGCTTTCCATGAAACGTGTTGGTCACAATGAACACAAAAGTTCGATATCATAACGACTGAAAGGACAAATCTTTTACTGCACAACGTTCAGTCCTGTGCTTCTGCAGTTTCATCTGTTAACCCCTCATAACCTCAGTGTTCAACTTTTTTTAGCGCCATATCAAAACAACTGTCACTTCACTTTATACTGTTTTTGTTTATTTGTTTATTTATAAGGAAGCCCAGTAGCTTCCACAACAGTGGTTGCTAGTCTTCCTGGGGCCCAAACCATCAAATACCATCGAATAAAATGTTACACAATGAAGTGGATACAAAATATCCACATCATTTGTCTCTCACATCCACAATAAGGTTTTACAATTCTGAAAATATAAGCATGTGAATATAACAAATATATAAAAAACACTCAGGGTAAAAATGTTACAATATTAGAGAGAAACCCAACAATCAGACAGTGTTCGGTGATGAGGGGAAGGAAAAACTCCCATTTAACAGGAAGAAGCCACCAACAGAGCCAGGATCAGGGAGGGGCGGGGCCATCTGCTGGAAGGCCAGTGGAGGGTGAGGGAAAGAGAAGTGAGCTCCGGGAGCTTGGACATAAGACAAAAGTCCTTTTGTATACTTTTAAAATGTTAAATAACTTGGGGCACAGTTACCTAACAGACCTTCTCAACGTGCACAGAGAGCGCTCAGATCCTCTCACCAGCTGCTCTTAGTGCAAAGGCCCTGACGACCGAGCGTTTGCAATGGCCGCACCTAAACTCTGGAAAAACCTTCTTATCAATGTCTGCATTTAAAGCACGTGAAGGTCAAACTCCTCTCCATCACTTTTACTGCTGTTGTTTCTAATCAGGTGAGACAGGTGACTTTTTAAGCCGTCAGTAATATCTGTTAATGATGTTAATGAAGACAGATTAATCATTTCAAACTGAAGCATTAATTAATGTCAGGACTTCAGTCGGATTCCAGCTTCCCGAATTTCAAACTTGCTTTCGAGCTGCATCCAGACACAGTGAGGATTTAACACAGTTACCAAAATAACAGAGCTCTGAGGGTGTACGCAGAGTGAACGTAGTTACAGAAATACATCTACTCTAATGACATGCATCCCCCTCTGCGGTGCTGTCCATTACTGTCAATGAAAATATTTTTAAGAAATGATCAGACAGGAGATTTTGGGCAATTCTGCTAAATGTTCAGTTTGTCTGCCACAGATCCTGAGTGTGCCCGAGACTATGTCATGGTTTCAAAAAAGGAAGAATAAATAAATGTAACAGTTCAACCAAAATATATGAATATGTTATTATTATTATAATAACTCAAAGTGTAGTGACATATAGCTGTTGCAGTTATTTCATGGTTACAGTCACATCATCAGTGCTGTCACTGGCAGTGAACTCACCACTGCCGTCACATAATGAGTGCACAGGTGGTGGGTCAGCCACGCTCACAGCATGGCTGCTATGATGCTGCTGCACAAACACTGAGGTGGTGTCCAGGTCCACAAACCCAACACGTTGTGTTGCCGTGTTTTACTCAGTTTTATCTATGCACACTGTTCCATATCTGCACAAATCAGTCGTTCTTATTTTTCCACTGTAACTAACTGAAGACAGCCAAACACATCTTTACAAGAGGAAAATGTTTCCAAGCCTGAATATTCTCAAAGGTGCAAGTGTCTGTAAGGAGCTTTGCTTCGCATTCAAGTAAACTAGTGAACTGTTCAGTCAACGATTTTTTCTGGACGCTGAACTGATGGACCCCCGATAAGGTGAACTAGGGGACAACTGCAATGAAGCCTAAAGTACAAACCCTGACTTTGGCGAGCCTCCTCTCAGTGCTTTAATAAGATGCGTAGCATCACAGGGAATGCCAGGACTGTGGTGTCTGGTGCCAGCATCGCCCACAACCACAGAAGTGTGTTTGAGGGTTTCTCTGACCTCTCCCACTGAGAGAGGGACTGCTTTAATAAGGCTGCCTTATCTTTATTCACCATGCAACCTCCCTTCAAACACACATGCACGCACACACACACAAGCTGTGGAGTGGGCACTTGCACCCAGCGTCATGGCCGTGGCATGACCACAGCTCTATTAGTGGTCTCCAGGACAGCAGCTGATCCTCTCTCAGGGTCCCTGTCACACTGATGTCTTCATCACTAAGCTGAGCAGACAGACCAGACCTGCCAGCCAGTGGAGGTGACAACAAATCCAATTACCTACCCTCCATGGTGTCTGGACCAGACTTGGGTGGAGGTAAGGCTGGGGGCTGGGTGGAGTGTGGCAGAGTGACAGTGGGACAGTGGAGCAGGTTGCTAAGCTATAGAGGAAGAAGGACATGAAAGACAGGGTGCTAGCACAAGCAGTGACACCGAACTGGCAAACAGGCCCGTGGTCGTGGTTTCAGTGTCGCCGTGGAGGCGGGACTTTATTTCTGAGCCACAGAGCTGTAATCACAGCGTTTATGACTGTTACGATCTGAACGATAAGGCTTGTGCATGAAGTGTTTAGTGTCAGTGTGTATGAATGGATCAGTCTGTTGTTCACACGCCTCTGTGCACAGTCAGGTCTGTCTCGTGTGTTTTCAGCACCAGGCCACATGTTGACAGGTGAGTGTTGCCAGCAGTAGTTATGGTTATTTTTGGAGTGGGAAACAATAGTGGACACAGTGGGATGCCAGTTACTGGTAATTGTCTTGCTGCAGGCCTCCCACAGCCGCTAATGCCAGTAACTACAAGTCTTATAACTTGGTAACTGCCTAAATGGTCACCTGTACCACACAGTAAGTTCAGCATAGCAAGGACATCTTTTCCTCATCTGGCTTTACTCACTAACTGTTCATCAACTGGAGAGCTGAAGGTTGGGAGCCATGAGAGGTGCTGGGAGCACACGCCCAGTCACAGACAGCTTTACTGGACCCAAAGCAGTGGTGGGTGAGTGTGTAATAGGAAAAGCACATGAATGTGTTACTGTAGCTCGCGCTGAGCGGTCATCATGACTAGAACAGTGATTAAAACAGATAAAATCATCATGTTCGCCACTTCGTTAGAACTGCGCGTTGTGCGACACGGTTTCTGTGGTTCTTTGGCTGCCGCAGCTGTACGGTCTGTTTCCCGCTGTGTTAATGATATTCCAGTAGAGTCGCTCAGAGACGGACACGGAGGGGATGCTGGAGCCGTCTGAAAACTTCTTCTCCTCCTGTTTCAGTGCTTATGTGGTATTAAAATAATAAACCAGGGTTAGCGCTGGGGTGGAGGTCACAGGTAATCGGCCCTCTGCCTTACAAATGTGTAACTATGAGAACATGTTGTAATATAAAGCGTCAGATCCCCGTCACCTCCCTGTTACTAATTCATGGATCAAACTGTCAGATAAATTTAGAAGTAGCAGCTCTCATTTCACTTTGGAACATGAGAGTTTACACACATTTGCCTCTCCTCTTCCTCAGCATCAGCTCTTCAAAGACTTTGACCTCTTGCTCTCTGCAGATAATGACTGCTGACCGTACAATACACCACAAAGCAGTCAAACGTCTTACAGCCCATTCAGGGCCTCCGTTTACTTCCACATCAAGCAGAGCAGTTGTGGGCAAAATGCTAACCAGCTGAAATCTGAACATCAACACTGGTCTCTGCTGATTGGCTTGGAGAGAATGCGATAAAGACCAGCGCAGGTCGGGCTCGATCCGCGGTATGGACTAAGGTGAAGCACAAGGGAAACGTGTCTGGTAGGGATGACGTGTGGAAGGGAAAGGAAAGCAAACGGCGGCAAACAGCCAAAGCAGAACTCCTCAGCCATTATGTTTTCCCTCACTCTGTCAGTCTCCTCTTTCCACCGGAGCCCCGCGCTGTGTCGGAGGAGTCCCACCTTATCATCCACAGAGCCTCAGCGTCTGGAATTTCGCCTTCATTCGCTGACTTTGGTGCCCAACCGGAGAAGATCATTCACCACTTCCTCTCCCGACATCCCCTCCATACAGGCACGGGATGATCGATTCATGAGAGGGAAAAGGAGGGGATTTTGGGACAGTGTGTGTATGCTGTGAGAGTTAGAGGGCCTCTCACTTTTGAAGGTGGTTGAAGTCTTGCCAGAATATTTCGTATTCATAGTTAAATATTCAGTGCGCATGGTGGACAGGGGCAATTTCTGCAGTCAGCCCACCATCCAAAAGTGAAAGGGATGTGGCTTGTGGATGAAGGGAGCTAGAGAGATAGACACGCATGGGGCTTCATGGTAGTCAGATGAGAGGCTGCCAGCTGCTGATGGGTGACTGTTTGAGCGTGGCGCCTCAGGACATGCCCGTTGAAAGGCGATCCGATCCGATACCCCCACTTATGCAGAGTTTATATACATATGCATACATATCAATTGCAGAACTTCCAATGTTTTGGTCATTATGCCAAGTTGTTTGAGCGAGCATCTTGCATGTCTGAATGGGGAATGTAGACCTACTGGGCTATGACCACTGAGAAAAGCCTCCTCCGTATAAAACGACCCCAAATGTAGAATTGCATTGACTGGTGTGTGTCAACAAAAGCTGTGAAAGTGACTAAAGTTTGGATAAGAGAAGTTGCAGGAAGGATTAATCCCAGTGAGGACAACCTTTGTATTCCCTGTGAGGCCAGTAATTATAGTAAAGCTTTTGGTCTTATGTCTAACAGCACTAACTGCACTTTTACTGACATACAGTTGGTGCAGGCACACATTCTGTAAAACTGTGTGGCTGCACCGTAACAACAGAGACTCAGATGACCTGTGACGTCAGTCTGCTGAAGATACATCAGCACATATTTATAATCAGAAAAAACAGGCCTGCTGTGTTTGTGGTGCAGAAAATGAACCAAATGTTTCACTGCTTTGGGATACGGCTGAATGAGAGAAAAACAAAAATGATCTGACTTAATGTCACCAAACTACCAGGTGGATGTAAACCTTGAAGAGGTTTGTGCAGCTGCAGCATTTGGTACTGTTGACCATAATATTTCACTACATGGATCAGAACACGCTGCTGTTATCAAAGTAACTGCACTGCAGTGATCCTCACACACAAAGGTCGTGGAGTTCAACATGGCTTTGTGCTGGGACCAGTACAGTTTACATTACACGTGCGTCTCTTAGGCAATATTACGAGCAATCCATTGATATACAGGCCGATTAGTTAAACTATGTGTGAAAGGTCTGGATGACCTCTGGTTACCACTTCTAAATTCAAATTGCTCTTGGTCTTACAAACTGTGGAGACGCTGTGTCTAACCAAATATGTACTTTAGATGGCGTTACTCCAGTAACACTGTGAGTCATTTCCGATGTATCCTTCGGCTGCAAAGACAGAGGAGAGTGAAGCTTTCACATAGGATTCATTTGCACAGTATCCCTAAAATTGGAAACATCCTGTCTCAAAGTGAGGCTTAAAATTAAATTAAATTAAATTAATTACTTCTAGGCTGGACCACTGCAGTTCATTATTATCTGTTTGGTCTAAAAGCTCCCTGAAAAGCCTTCAGTTAAACCAGAATGCTTCAGCGACAGCTCTGACAGGAACGAGTAAAAATACAGAAAGCGAAGACGACGCTTCTCCCACATTAGCTTTTCTTCACTGGCTTTATGTTAGATTCAGAAATGACTGTAAAATCCTGACTGACAAAATCTTGAATAATCAGGTCATAGTACTTCAGTAGAGAAGCTAACCGAGCGTTGCACTTTCAGACTGCAGGTCGACTTACTGCTCACTTGTACTTCCCAGAGTTTCAAAAGTAGAATGGGAGGTGGAGCCTTTGGGCCCCTCTGGTGTGGAAACTCTGTTATTGCTCCCAGTTTGGGTTTAGAAGACAGACACTCTCTGCTTCTAAGATTTAGTTTAAAGCTGGACTTTTGAATAAAGCATATACAGTGGGGCAAAAAAGTATTTAGTCAGCCACCGATTGTGCAAGTTCCCCCACCTAAAATGATGACAGAGGTCAGTAATTTGCACCAGAGGTACACTTCAACTGTGAGAGACAGAATGTGAAAAAAAAATCCATGAATCCACATGGTAGGATTTGTAAAGAATTTATTCGTAAATCAGGGTGGAAAATAAGTATTTGGTCAATAACAAAAATACAACTCAATACTTTGTAACATAACCTTTGTTGGCAATAACAGAGGTCAAACGTTTACTATAGGTCTTTACCAGGTTTGCACACACAGTAGCTGGTATTTTGGCCCATTCCTCCATGCAGATCTTCTCGAGAGCAGTGATGTTTTGGGGCTGTCGCCGAGCAACACGGACTTTCAACTCCCGCCACAGATTTTCTATGGGGTTGAGGTCTGGAGACTGGCTAGGCCACTCCAGGACTTTCAAATGCTTCTTACGGAGCCACTCCTTTGTTGCCCGGGCGGTGTGTTTTGGATCATTGTCATGTTGGAAGACCCAGCCTCGTTTCATCTTCAAAGTTCTCACTGATGGAAGGAGGTTTTGGCTCAAAATCTCACGATACATGGCCCCATTCATTCTGTCCTTAACACGGATCAGTCGTCCTGTCCCCTTGGCAGAAAAACAGCCCCATAGCATGATGTTTCCATCCCCATGCTTCACAGTAGGTATGGTGTTCTTGGGATGCAACTCAGTATTCTTCTTCCTCCAAACACGACGAGTTGAGTTTATACCAAAAAGTTCTACTTTGGTTTCATCTGACCACATGACATTCTCCCAATCCTCTGCTGTATCATCCATGTGCTCTCTGGCAAACTTCAGACGGGCCTGGACATGCACTGGCTTCAGCAGCGAACACGTCTGGCACTGCGGGATTTGATTCCCTGCTGTTGTAGTGTGTTACTGATGGTGACCTTTGTTACTTTGGTCCCAGCTCTCTGCAGGTCATTCACCAGGTCCCCCCGTGTGGTTCTGGGATCTTTGCTCACCGTTCTCATGATCATTTTGACCCCACGGGATGAGATCTTGCGTGGAGCCCCAGATCGAGGGAGATTATCAGTGGTCTTGTATGTCTTCCATTTTCTGATGATTGCTCCCACAGTTGATTTTTTCACACCAAGCTGCTTGCCTATTGTAGATTCACTCTTCCCAGTCTGGTGCAGGTCTACAATACTTTTCCTGGTGTCCTTCGAAAGCTCTTTGGTCTTGGCCATGGCGGAGTTTGGAGTCTGACTGTTTGAGGCTGTGGACAGGTGTCTTTTATACAGATGATGAGTTCAAACAGGTGCCATTCATACAGGTAACGAGTGGGGGACAGAAAAGCTTCTTACAGAAGACGTTACAGGTCTGTGAGAGCCAGAGATTTTCCTTGTTTGAGGTGACCAAATACTTATTTTCCACCCTAATTTACGAATAAATTCTTTACAAATCCTACCATGTGAATTCATGGATTTTTTTTTCACATTCTGTCTCTCACAGTTGAAGTGTACCTCTGGTGCAAATTACTGACCTCTGTCATCATTTTAAGTGGGGGAACTTGCACAATCGGTGGCTGACTAAATACTTTTTTGCCCCACTGTAGTTAGAGCTGGGTCAGGTGACCTCGACCCATCCTGAAGTTATGCTACGATAGATTCAAGCTCCTCGGGGTTCCCATGATGCACCGAGTGCTACTTCTTCAATCTCTTCATTCCACTACTGTATTTAATCATTAGCATGATTAAACTCTGGCTCTCTCCCATGGTGTGTCATATATTACTTATAGGCAGTGTTGGTCAAGTTACTTGAAAAAAGTAATCAGTAACTAATTACTGATTACTTCCCCCAAAAAGTAATCCCGTTACTTTACTGATTACTTATTTTCAAAAGTAATTAATTACTTAGTTACTTAGTTACTTTTTAAAAACATGATTTACAACCTGAAGAGGTGATAAAGCGATAGATCTTTCAGCCCAATTCTACTTTTTCTGCATAATCCATCATACAAAATGTAATCAAATGGAAAAGTCTCTTTTTAAAACTTGTTTTATTAGTTTTAATCTTTTAATTTTATGCATCAAGTAAAAATTTTATTATATACCGTATTTTCACGACCATAAGGCGCACTTAAAAGTCTTAGATTTTCTTCAAAAAGTGCGGCGCGCCCTATAGCACGGTGCGCCCTATGTGTTGTAAGGAGGACGTAGTAGAGAACACCATGAGAACGTTAAAGGGTGAAGTGTGGGTGTTGATCGTATATACCGGGACAATCGCACATACCTGTATAAAAGAACAGGTATGTGCATTATGCAGGACATCGTTGTTTTAACAACCCTGAAAATGGCAAAGAGACACGCTTACGAAGCACAGTTTAAACTGAAGGCCATCAGCTACGCGGAGGAACATGGAAATCGAGCAGCGGCGAGAGAATTTAAGATTAACGAATCGATGGTTCGCAAATGGAGGAAGCTGGAAAACAAGCTCCGGCAGGTCAAGAAAACGCAGCTGAGTTTCCGCGGACATAAGGCGAGGTGGCTCGAGTTGGAGGAAAGACTCGAGCGGTGGATCATCGAGCAAAGAGCGAGCGGGAGAAGCGTTTCGACGGTCACCATTCGGCTAAAAGCAGTTTCACTAGCTGAAGAGATGAACATTGAACATTTCCAAGGAGGTCCGTCTTGGTGCTTTCGTTTTATGAAACGGTGCCATTTTTCCATCCGGACCAGGACTACGGTAGCGCAGCAACTTCCAGCGGATTATAAGGAAAAGCTGGCCATCTTCCGCTCCTACTGCAGCAAACACATCGGCGACAAAAACATCCAGCCCAGCCACATCACAAACATGGACGAGGTCCCACTCACTTTTGACATCCCGGTGAGTCACACTGTGGAGAAGAAGGGGACCAGCGCGGTAGCGATACGCACAACGGGGTATGAAAAGTCTTCTTTTACTGTTGTGCTTGGCTGCCATGCTAATGGACAGAAACTGCCGCCTATGGTGATTTTTAAGCGAAAGACTTTGCCTAAAGAGAAGTTTCCAGCAGAAATCATCATTAAGGCAAATGAAAAGGGCTGGATGGATGAGGAAATGATGAAAGACTGGCTGAGGGAGGTGTATGTAAGGAGACCAGGTGGTTTTTTCCACGCATCACCATCGCTGTTGATCTGTGACTCTATGCGTGCCCATCTCACAGCCGATGTGAAAAAACTTGTGAAGCAAATGAACTGTGAGCTTGCTGTCATTCCGGGAGGCCTGACAAAGGAACTCCAACCGCTGGACATCGGTGTGAACCGCCCGTTCAAAGTAAGGCTGCGAGCGGCCTGGGAGCGATGGATGACCGGTGGAGACCACAGTTTCACCAAGAGTGGAAGGCAGCGCCGGGCGAGTTACGCCACAATTTGCCAATGGATTGTAGATGCTTGGGCTAACATGTCTGCTGGCACTGTTGTTCGAGCTTTCGCAAAAGCCGGCATCGTTTCCGAGGAGCCGCACGGCACGGAAAGTGACTCTGACGGTGAAGACAGTGAACCTGGCATGTTTGATGGAGATTTAGCGCAGCTGTTCAATTCAGACACAGAGGATGAGGACTTCCATGGGTTTGATTGATGATAAAAATGTGAGTACCAAACTTTGTTTTGCTCCTGCTTTATTTTTAAATACGCACACTTGTATGCTTGTGTGTTGTTGATGATGACGATTATTGGTAATAAAAATGTGAGTACCAAACTCAGTTTTGCTCCTGCTTTATTTTTAAATATGCACACTTGTATGCTTGTGTGTTGTTGATGATGACGATTACCGGCAATAGAAATGTGAGTAAGGTACCGAATTCAGGTTTGCTCCCGCTTTATTTTTAAATACGCATACGGTACTTGTATGCGCCCTATGGTCCAGTGCGCCTTATGTGTGTGTTAAATACAGTAAGGGCACACATAACTGAGACTGCGCCTTTTAGCACAGTGCGCCTTATGGTCGTGAAAATACGGTACAACATTCTCTGACTGGAAGAAATTAGTTTAACATTTAAACCTATTTTCTGCACATTCCAGCACATAAAATAAACTATTTTTTGTGTTTACACTCAGTCTTTCAAATAGATGCAAGTAAAACACAGCAGAAAATAAATAAAGTCAAAGACTCAGCGGTCCTTTTGCTCTATTTTCACCCGTAAAGCAGGAGTGGGGCAGGCGGAGGTTTACCCTGGTGCAGGTGTGCCGCAGCGGTCAGTGGAAGAATCCGCGAGTTTCTCTGTGAGTTTCCCATTACGTCGTAGCTACTCTGTGCTTGTTTGGAAGTTTAGGGGTTTTTTTCACTGTAAAAAGAAGTTTTCTTTCCACGCACAACGGACACTAATGTTTTTGTCACTTTTTATGGAATCAAACTCAAAGTAAGGTCAGTACTTCCACGCTTTAAACGCTGCACGCTCATACTCTCTCCCGCAGTCGATATGTGATCCATTGTTGATCTGCACACAGCTGTTGTCACAAACGTCGCACTCGCTTACGTCACTGTCATGAGACATTCTCGCAAAAAATCACGGTTTTAGTAACGCAGTAACGCAGCGTTCCTACGGGAAAGTAACGGTAATCTAATTACCGTTTTTGCAATAGTAATCCCTTACTTTACTCGTTACTAGAAAAAAGTAATCAGATTACTGCCCATCTCTGCTCATAGGTATATAGAGAGAGACATGGGACTGTATAAATGTGAAGAGAGAATATGAACATGTACCCAGCCTCCACTCTGTGAGAAAGGAAAAGATATCCCCTCTTTGGGTGATGTCACAGGTCACACCTTGTGGTTTGGAGGTGATTAAAAAGGACGAGGAGATGTGTCGAGTCCTATTCATCAGAGAGCTTCACGTTCCTCTCTCGTCACACCCTGCCGGGCCGGGACAGGAAGTCGCTCCTCTCCCCTCTGGCCCCGATCCAGACCGATTCAAAATGGTGTACACCCCCTCTAACTACACATCTAAGTGATTCTCCTGCACCCCCAACCACAGCCACACACACACACACACACACGCACACACACGCACACACGCTCAGAGGGGCTAATTAAGGCTTTAATATGCAAATGAGAGCCGCAGTAAATTACACAGCTGGCAAATATGCCTGTTTTTGCCTGAAAATACATCATGAGTGCAGCAAGGAGTGTGTTGTTGCAGTTGTTGTTGTGTTTGCAGAGAGACTGGGGATTGCCCCCCTACCCCTCAGCAACCCCCCCTCGTCTGCTGGAGAGACTCATCCAGCTTTGTCCCTTTCAGAGGTATCATGAGAGAAATGTCGGCTGCTGCATGTTAGTGAGGACAAAACTGGAGTTTAAACACGCTGAAATGAAACCAGCCAGCATTCACATATACGATATGATTACCTGCTAATGACCAAACATTCATTTCACACATATATAAGTGCTGAACAAATCCAGCGGCCCTACATGAACAATATTGGTTTTTACCAACAATCTTCTGAAAAGAATTATTATTATTTCTTATTTCTGTGCTCTTTAATGACAATTACATTTTTAATGTAAATATATAATTGTAGTTGTTAACCATAAATGTTCATTATGGTCATTATTTTAGCCAAATGACAGAAAAACGAGTTTTAGTCGTTGCATTTATTTTTTCTCACAGTTGCCTGAAAAATAACTGAATAACTTTCAGGTTTAAACAAGTTTTGACAGATTTGTATAATATTGGTGCTTTGTTGTT
This sequence comes from Simochromis diagramma, assembly GCF_900408965.1. Classification (NCBI taxonomy): domain Eukaryota; kingdom Metazoa; phylum Chordata; class Actinopteri; order Cichliformes; family Cichlidae; genus Simochromis; species Simochromis diagramma. Next base: position 409,363 of record NW_024387170.1, read on the forward strand.
TTGACAGTGGGTCTAAGATAAGATAAGGATAATAAAGACACACACAGTTTTGTTCCGTGTGTTCGTACAGGTACCAGGCTGATCTGGGAGCAGTGAACCCTGCTCCCTCCAGCTACTCTAAGCCATTCCTCGCTGCCCTGTGAGGCATTGCTGGGAGGCTTGTTCTGCCTGGTTGCTGTTGTCTGCCTACGCACTTTATTCCCCAGAGCAGCAGTGTCATCATGATGTGAGCTCAAACCTGAGTGCTGACTACATGCATGGTCAGGCTGTCCCGTCACCTAGCTACCCTCCTGGGACTGACCGTGACAGGAAGGGGCCCAAACACATACCCAGAGACCTTTTTGTCTCACGCTCTTCTCCAAATAAGAATCCACGCTCCTTCAGATGATGCCCCCCTGTGCAGTTCATTTCTCACAGCAGTCTCTGCACAGATCCTAGCAGGCACAAGCATCTTTTCTCAGATGTCACTCTTGTCGCTCTCACATTCACAGCAAAGTGATCCAAAGGCAGTCGCTAAGCTAAACCGAGGTGTGAACAGTCAGCATTGTTGGGTAGAGTCAGAGCTGATCTTTTCACGGTCATTTATCAGACGTGATCGTCGTGTTCAGTTTTATTTTGCCTCGAGACGTTTTATGTTGGAAGGTAAAAAAACACAGAGAAAACCCAACAATCATGTGACCCCCTGTGAGCAGCACGTTGGTGACAGTGGGAAGGAAAACTCCCTTTTAACACTTATTACCTGTAGCGTTAGTGAAACATGAGAATAATGCCAAGTTTACACCATGTTTGTTGATGAGATGTTACGGAGACTGTGTGAGAGTCGTCACCTCCTAACTGACTATTGCTAGCTGTACCAAACACAAAGCTGAGCGTAATGCAGTAGTCTGTCATGTACTTTGATGTAAACCAGAGTCACACTGGGTCAGATGGTTCTTGTTACATGAGGCTGCAGGTTTTCTTTGTCAACACTGAAACATCAGCAGCAGACTGGACAGAAACACAGTTTCAGAGGCGTGCTGTTTGATTCCTGGGCACGCTGCACTGCAGCTTCAGCTCCGAGTCCAGCAGGATCCTTAGACGTGGTCTGGGTCCTCCAGCGTTCATGAGCTGTCTCATGTGCAGATGTTAAAGTCGTTCTCTGACTCTCTGAAAGCTTCTGGTAGTGACAAAGACTTTACTGAATAATCAGAGTGTCTGAGATGCTCCGAGGCTCAAACATCAGTACAGTTTTCACCTCTAAGGAAATGAGGGCCATGCCGTTTGAATGCCACCTTTATATAGGAAGAGGTTCCCTCTGATTGGCTGGGGTCACAGTGCTGCAGGTCATAGGAAGCAGTGTCCTGCACGCACACACCACACTTGTAATTAGACTCAGTGAGACAATAGCTACACCTTGCTGACACACAACATTCAGCAGAGCACCATCTCCAGTGTTATCGCGCAGCTGCTCTGCTGGAGAACAGCTGACGGGATGCACACGCTGGCCAAATCCAAATATTTAAGCATCAAACAGGTAAACATGCTGCGAGGCTCCCTCGTCCAAGCCCACATTCAGGGAGAGTTGGGCAGGGAAGTTTAGTTCATTAGCTGGGTTACACAGTCTCCTGATAAGGGTGTATAAACAGCTCCACCTTGTAGTGGCTACAGAGATAACTTGCCCCTTGGAAAAAAAGCTGCTTTCCACCAGGGCCAGGGTGCATGAATATTTCAAGTGGGTAAATAATTAATAATTAACAGTAAACAGGCCACTGATCAAATGGAGCAGTGTGGCAACAGACATGAAAAATCAGACTCTTGTAAACAAAGACAAGAGGCCCCAGATTTCCTCCCCTCTCTCTCTCGCCTTTTAAATATGCGCATCTTCAATCACCCCCCACATCGCCATAAAACCACACACATACAAGAGACACATGTATGAACACACACAGTCCATATCAGTGACTGTGACAAATACACGGCGCTGCCACAGCCCCCTCTGTCACTCGCTCACGTTCATGCCCACACTTATTTTCCTTTAGAAGAATGAAATTTTCACATATTCCTCGGCGACCCGGGGAATGTGACTGAGCGAGAACACTTGATCTGGCCGCCCGCTGTTTTCTGATGGAAAGATTTGCTTTTTAATACAATCGTCACTCCTCCCACCTGGATATGCCAAGCCAAGACAAATCCCAGCTGTGTGGCTCTAAAAACCACAGAACAGAGCTTAAAAATTCCCTTATTACAATTCCCCCAAAATGTCCCGCCACACTAACGCCGAGCGATGGTGGAAATGCTAATCACATCTCTCGGCAGCTTAGGGGAGCATGGAAATAGATCCGGCAGCGTGCAGGTTTGTGGTGCAAAGAAAGAGAGAAAAAAAGATGAAGAAATCCCAGATTTAATGACACACATTCACAGAAACGTCGTGGCTCTTCTCCAGAATCTGGCACATCCTGCCGGTTGACTTTAGCCAGAGGACACAGTTAATAAACATCAGACTAAACTGTGTAAACAACAAACAACCCCACCAAAGCAACAAACAAACAATGCAAACAAAAATAAAACATCTCTGGAAGCCGTGCACGGATCGCCTTCAGAGTTCGTTTTAAAGTAAGCGTTGCTTTCCTCAGAGATTTTAATTAATGCTTTAATATGCAAATAAGTTAGCAGAGATAAAATCATGACAAACAGATGGCAAGTGTGGGTAATTATTTTGTGAATCCAGCAGGGGCGTGTATTAAAGTTATGGCATCGTTTTCCTCAGGCCTCTGAAACCAGGGAAGGTGAAGAGAGCGGCGTGCACACCCACACCCACACGAAAACAAAAGTCACACATGAACCGAGACATAAATGAGAGACTTGTGGCTCAGAGAGACAAATCTGTAACCACCACAGCCTGAGTGGGACAAACAGACATGGAGCCTTTCATTCTAGATCAACAGAACAGCAGCACTCCTGTTTATCAGGGTTCACTGCACTTGCATTAAAGTCACAGGGAACTGCACCCCACTGAAGCCCTGCCCCATAACCTGATGAGCTACATGTCACACAGGCATATATGCTGGCTACATTACAGGCTTTACATCACGGGTGTCAAATATGAGGCCCAGGGGCTAGAATTGGCCGGGCCAAGACTCCAATTTGGACCACTGGACAGTTAAGGGTTGCATAGATTTTACAGTTTTTCTACTGACACCATACACTTCCACTCACACTAGAGCCAAGTTATTAGCCAAGTACTGTATAGTCCAGGGGTCTGCAACCTTTAACACCAAAGAGCCATTTGGACCCGGTTCCCACGCAAAAGAAAACTCTGGGAGCCGCAAATACTTGTTGACATCTAAAATGAAGATAACACTGTATATATTGTTTTTTACCTTTATGCTTTGTGTGAACAACTAAGGTGTGTTGCTTATGAAATCCATGAAGTGCTACAGAGAAAATTACATTTTATTTATGTATTGAACACATTTTGAACTCTTAAAGAAATATAACAAAGGAAAGCTGAACTACAATGATCCAGCAAACAAAAACTGTTATATCGCCTTTGTGCTTTTGGAGCCTTGACCTGACTTTTAAAAAGTAATTGGAAAAAAAGCACTACGCTGCTAAAAAATAGATATTTGCAAAATGCTGCCTAAATATGTATTTTACCTGGTTAATGTGTGTGGCGGGGCGTGGTCTGCAGCGCCGCTGCAGGGGAGGCGGACGCACCTGAGTGGCACCCGCAATCACGCCTTGCCGCCTTAACGTCTGTACTCTCTCTGCTGTTGTGTTGTCGGACTGTGAGCTGCTGTATGCGCACAGCAACCGTGTGTGAAAAGTGGTCAATAAAGAGAAGCTGTAAAGCGTGTTCATGGAAACATCGTCGGGTCTGCCGTGATATGTTTACAACGGGACTTCTGCTTCTGAACCTCTGCGCACAGCGTCTGCAGGTCGGGGCTGTACGAAGTCACTTTCATCTTTACGCAGGACTGTAAGCTGTCGTCTGTGAGGCGTGAGCGGTGTTTGTTTTTAACATAGTTCACGGTGGAGAACAGCTGCTGACATAATGTGGATCCGAAGATCCATAACTGGCCTACCTGGGGTTGAAAGTCTCGATAAATGCAGGCGTTTCGGCGGGTACACCGGCTTCCACGAGTGTGACGCTTATTTTGAGCGATGAAAAAATAATTAAATATAATTTTATTTTTATATTTCAATATCACAATAATCTTACAATTTAGAACTACAAGTTAAAAAAAGAACTAACATAAATAAAATACACTTCAGCTAAATACTTCTAATTTATTTTCCCAAACCACGCGGAGCCGCACTATAAGGACTAAAGAGCCGCATGCGGCTCCGGAGCCGCAGGTTGCCGACCCCTGGTATAGTCAAACCTCTGAAATGGGCGAGGTGGCTTCACCATGAGTGAAACTGAACAGATGACGTTGGACTTGAAAAATCTTTTTCAGGTGTAACAAACACTGAAATGAAGCAAACAACCAAATGTCTGAATACATACTGTAATAGTACAAAGCTGTCAAGACTAAATTCAAGTTCAGTTCTGTTGAGTCTGAAATTTTAGATCATATTTTGCCATCATTTTGCTAATGTAAACACGAGTAATCAGTATCTAACACCAAGCACTCACACAGAGAAGATGCAGTTCAAGTTGCACCTACCTGCTCCTGTTGGGTTATGTGGTCCACATGTAGACTACAAAGAGAACGGTTGATTTTCAAGGCCAGACTCAGGGCCATCAGGCCTCCCACTTTCACCTCATTGTGACGGAGGTTCAGCCTCTGAATCTGACGACTCTCAGCAAGGAACTCAGCAAGCGCCACAGCACCTCCACCACAAAAAACGGGATATCAGGAAGATACAAGATGCAAACCCAATATAATCCCTCTGTAAAGATAACATTACTTTATCTTATATTATTTTCAATTCAGTTTTTAAATATATATTGATGTAGAGAAAAACCCTCAGGAAGGTTGGGGGCGAAGGGGAAGAAGACATGATGTTAGAGCAGACTTAAACAGGGAACCTGAGCATCAGTATGATGGGATATATCAGTGTAAATCTGATAATTCACTGGAGCAGGGGTGTCCAACTCCAGGCCTCCAGGTTTCAGATCTCACCCTGGGTCAGCACACCTGAATCACATGACTAGTTCATTACCAGGCCTCTGGAGAACTACAGAACATGTTGAGGAGGTCATTAAGCCATTTAAATCAGCTGTGATGGATCAAGGACGCATCTAAATCCTGCAGGACACCGGCCCTCGAGGCCTGGATTTGGACACCCCTGCACAGGAGGATACCTGAAAAAGTAAACTTGGGTCCTTTAAAGGCTCATGGGATAAAAACAAGTTATAACATGATCTTAGCATATGATCTTTAGCTAGTGCCATAAAGTTCATCCATACGGGAAAATAATTTGAAGATTCAACAACTAACCAAAAACATCATGGCTCTGGATACCAGAGCATGTTTTTCATACAGGATCTGATGGAACTGGAACAATAATTAATGCCTTGCTGCCAGGGTAGTTTGCAACCCAGCACCATGTTTCATTGAGTGATGCTGATGGCAACGGGGCAAATTTTGGAAAATGTTGAATCCAGGAAAGGAAATATTTTTGTCTCCAGTTTATCAGATCAAGCACAGCATGCTGGTGTTAGGGTCAGTACTATGACCTCATAGCAAGAAGATCGAGGGCCTCCCGCCATAAATAAAAGGAGTTTGTTGTCTCTGTGGCTTCTCCCAGGGTAGTCTGGCTTTTTCCCACAGTCCACAGAAATATAGTAGTGGGTTAGGTCTCTGTATTAGCTCTGTAACAGACTGGTGACATGTCCAGGGGGTACCCAGCCTCGTGGCCTGTGCCAGCTGGGACAGGCTCAGGCCCTCCTTCTCTTGTGACCCTGAACTGGATCAGCTAAAACAAATGGATGGATAGAATCCAAACTTCAATAACTTAGTGAAACTTAAAAGAGTGAGTTTAATATATAAAGTCTTACACTCCCTTGCTCCACCACCACTAAAGCAGTTCATTAGGCATAAAGAAAGCTCAGACAGGACCACTCGAGCTACAATCCGAGGAGACTTGTTTATACCCCACAGACGGACAGCATTTGGGCAGAACGTCCTTTCTGTCCAGGGTGGCCATCTGTGGAACAGTCTTCCTCAACCCATTAGAGAATGCTCGACATTCAATTTGTTTAAGGCAAAGGTTAAAAACTGGTTATGGACAAATCAAGTGTGTGATCATGTATAAGTTGTATAGTTTTAATGTTTTATTTGGGAACAGAATGGTGTGTATGTGTAAGTTTGGTGATGGAGTTTTTATTATGAATGAATGATGAATTTTTATGAATTATTATGTCTATTTTTATGCTTAAGGACAACAGATGGAAATTAGCCCTTGGCTATAATCTGGTATGTTTACATTCATGTAATTTTTTTTTTTACATTTATGTTCATTAACATGCACTGTCCTAAATAAATAAATAAATCATTACTGGGTTTAACTGTACTTTTTGGAATCAAAATGTAGGTAAATATTACTTTAAATATTACTTTTGCCTAACCATACCTTTCAGGTTTGACCTGCTCCCGATCCCAAATCCTGATGTAATTAAATGGTACATGGACTGATTCTTATAAAGTACTTTTCTACTCAAAGCACTTTATACAACATGGCTCACTCCCCCCATCACACAAGAGTTTTTTCTACACCTCAGTGCTTTCAATCCAAGTTTCGCTCATGTTCATTCTCTGTCTGATGGATACATCACAGAGCAAGGCAGGGATCCAACCACCAACCCTCTGATTATTGGATGATCTGCTCTAACGCCTGAGCACCAGACAGCAACAACCAAGAGGCCAAGGTTTCCTTTGAATCACTGAAACTATTATGTATTGGAGATCATGTATCGGAATTTCAGGAGTGGCCTCCAAACACGCTCCTTCCGGTTGTCATCTATATAGGTTCCCCCCAGTTCTGCAAACTGTTCATTCTCGTTTACGTGCAAACAGGGTCGTCGAATACCTTTCGACACAGCTCATCTCTCAGGGGTAACGTAATTTTACTCACCCTTTGCTACAATCGCCCTCTCGTCCGTCAGTGCGTCAGACGAACAACTACCCAAGCTTGGCATCCATCGCTTTTCCTCCGGCAATCCCAGAAACACACCGAACGTCACGGCGGAGCTTCCAAAAAACTGAATGCTGACGACCTCTTAGCAGTTTTCTCGCCACCCAACATAAGGTCTGCTACGTCCATCCATCCAGTCGGTTTATCTTCGCTAAATCCAGTCATGAAGCAACTCCGGCCGCCTGTCAGCAGAACTCACAGCTCCTCTCACGTTGCTCCGAAACGGGTCACAGGCTGGGCGACTTAGCCGGCAGCGCTGAACCCACGCTTCCAAACAAAGCCAGGTAGCAGGGGGAAGCACAGCTCTGTTCTCCTTCCTACTAACACCCTTTAATGCAAGCCGGAAATCTGTCGCTAGCTCCATACTCTACTGTTCTCCATCGTCATGATGTTTCAATCCCCCCTTTTGGTAAATGCTTACGCAAGTTGGCACTGGGATGCCCAGTTCTTCCCTATCCGCCATTCGCAAATGCAGCAGGAAGCTCCCTACCACCAAACTGCCAGTTTCTCAGGAAAGATGACACACACATAAAAAAACAAACAAAATCTGCAGCAAACCTCAGCACCGAGATGCCAGGTTCCCAGCTTCTCATCCTTCTGCTAAACTCCGCAGCAAACCTCGGCACCGAGTTGCCAGGTTCTCAGCCACTCATCCCTCCTCTGCTAAACTCTGCGGCAAACCTCGGCACCGGGTTGCCAGGTTCTCAGCCACCCATCACTCCTTCGCAAAATTTTGCAGCAAACCTCAGCACCGAGTTGCCAGGTTACCAACCTTTCATCCGCTAAACTCTGAAGCAAACCTCAACACCGAGTTGCCAGGTTCTCGGCCACTCATCCCTCCTCTGCTAAACTCTGCAGCAAACGTCGGCGCCGGGTTGTCAGCCTCTCGGCCACTCATTCCTCCTCTGCTAAACTCTGCAGCAAATGTCGGCACCGGGTTGCCAGCCTCTCAGCCATTCATCCCTCCTCTGCTAAACTCTGCAGCAAACATCGGCACCAGGTTGCCAGCCTCTCAGCCACTCATCCCTCCTTTGTAAAATTCTGCAGCAAACCTCTGCACCAAGTTGCCAGGTTCCCAGCCTCTTCCCTCCTCGGCTAAACTCCTTAGCAAACGTCGGCACCGGGTTGCCAGTTTCCTTTATCCCTCATTTGCGAAAGCAGCAGCAGCTTTTCTACCATCGGGTTGGCGTTGTCTGCCATAGACAAATAAATAAAAAGGCACTGGGTTGCCAGGTTTTCCTTCATCCCCCATTTGCATGCAGCATCTATTTTCCCTACTACCGAACACCAAGCAGCAGCAAACCCTTCTAGCAAAGTGGTGTCAGGCTCTTGCTATATTGGCCATGTGCAAACCGCAGTGACAAGCTTCTTACCCCTGAGTTGCCAGTTCGGTCCATCCATCATGGCTAAAGCAGCAGAGAATCCTTCTAGCTCAGGGGTGGGCAATTTCAGGCCTTGAGGGCCGGTGTCCTTCAGGTTTTAGATCTCACCTTGGGTCAACACACCTGAATCACATGATTCGTTACCAGGCCTCTGAAGAACTGCAGGACATGTTGAGGAGCTAATTTAGCCATTTAAATCAGCTGTGCTGGTTCAAGGACACATCTAAAACCTGCAGGTACACCGGCCCTTGAGGCCTGGAGTTGCCCACCCCTGTTCTAGCTCGTTCCTTCTATAGCCATCTTTCGTAATCGCAGCAGCAATCTTCTTCCACCACATTGCCAGTTTCTCTGCATCCGTTATTGCAAAGCAATAGTAAACCCCTCTGGCACCGAGTTGCCAGGTTCTCTCTTTGTCCCTCATTTGCAAATGCAGCAGCATGCCAGGTTCTCTCTCTCTGTCCCTCCTTTACGAATGCAATATCAAGCTTGACACCAGGATGCCTGGTTCTTCTTTATCCCTCATTCGCAAACGCAGCAGCACGCTTTCTAATACAGAGTTACCAGTTTCTCTGCTCGGCACCGAGATGCCAGATTCGCTGCCATCTTTCCTGCCTTCGCAAAGCACCGGCGCTCCTGGTGACACCAAGATGCCAGGTTCTCTCTTTATCCTTCATTCGTAAATGCAGCAGCATGCTTCCGGCACCGAGATGCCAGTTTTGCTGCCATCTTTCCTGCCTTTGCAAAGCAAAGGTGAACCTTCATGGCACCGAGATGCCAGGTTCTGCCCTCTATCACTCCTTTTAAGACTGCGTCGTGCGCGTTATTCTTCATGGCGTCCCTTTACTTCTCATGTGCTTTCACCAGCCTCATCAGGCATCCAGCCTCGACAGAATCATTCGAGACCGCTCTCTAAGTCGACTCGCGGTTCTGACTGCGTCTGAACGTCTTATCATCTCCCACGAAGTCCAGTGGACTCGTTCTCTGCTCTCGGATGATTTTGGGGGTTATTATTATAGAGATTATTTTCCTCTAATCAGTCTTTCAATTCATCAACTCTTCCCAAGCTGCTGCTGTTCTTCTGTTAATTCAAAAATCAGCTCAGTCGTTATTGCTATCTTATCTGAAGTAATTAACCAGCTAAGCACCCCCTCTCCATCTTCTACTCAAAGACAAGCTGACAAGCTCTTCGAGCCGCCAAGCCCTACCTCAAATCTCAAATCCAGCATTCTTGTCCGTCAGAGCTTCAGCTCAAAGTCGAGCCACGTTGCTCCCTGAAGGAGGGTTCCCCTCATTCATCCATTAAGATTTCCGTTGTTTGCAACTTCCTTTGATCTCTTCTCCTGCCATTCCTTCCAAATTGTCCGAGCTCATCCACTCCACACCACGGAGCGACGTTCGCGCTCCGTGCACTCGTCTTTGTCCTCTTCTCCTTCTGTCTCCCCAACCAATCACAGCAGATGGCCCCGCCCCTCCCTGAGCCTGGTTCTGCCGGAGGTTTCTGCCTGTTAAAAGGGAGTTTTTCCTTCCCACTGTCGCCAAAGTGCTTGCTCATAGGGTGTCATATGATTGTTGGGTTTCCCTCTAGACATCATTGCAAGGTCTCGAGGTGTCTGTCACTGTGGTTCGGTGCTGTATTAATAAGTCGAATCGAAAATCTGCTGACGTCTTCGACCTTCGTGTCGCACAGTTATTACTGCTTTTAGGGGATGCCTTCTTTGGGGATCTGCCAGGCCCGGGAGCCGTCGCCAGTCCCCTTCGAGGCCTTCCCCAAACCGCAGCTTAATTCATGTCCAAGCATTCACCTTTACCTACTAAAACGCTGTCAAACCTAAAATGAGGACGTGGGCCCAGCTAGTGAACTACATCCCATTATACTGATGCTCAAAGTGGGTCACAAAGTGTTTCGTGAGCAGAAACAAGCTTCTGGATTTAGACTGAGGTGTGAAAGTAACTGTTTGATTTTTCATTTTTTCCTAGCAGAGCTTAGATGTGTTTTTCAGTGGTTAAAATATTGTTAATATCTCTTGTTAGAAAGATGATATGAGGCCCAGACGATGGAAAAAAGAATAAGACAGCAGCACCAAATCTGGACCCGACCCTAAGGCTAATGTTACTGTACAAAGAAGCTACTTCTGACTGATGCTGCGTGCAGTAACCCAACGTGACGCAGGACTGTACATGACCCTTATGTTTTTCTACACTCGTGACAAGTGAACTTGAGCTGTATTACAAATGCAGAACACAGACTAACATGGTGTACCTTCACAGGTGATGCTGGCTTGGGCCAGGCCAAGCTGCAGCACTGAGTTGTTGACCATGAGAGGTTCCCTGATGATCTGGATCCCCTCGTTCCCCAACAGATTCTCACTCAAATCCAGGACCTGCAGGACCTTCAGCACTGGCTGCAACACAGGGTTCAAGATGACTTACTTAACCCACCAGTTAATCACTGTGTGTTCCTTTGTGCAAGTGAGTGTGAGAAGTTTTAATTATCATTGTGATTATACAGTGATTATTCTTCCTTTTCAAAATGTTTCCTCTCGTGTTAATCTTCAGAACTTCTGTTTTTACTCTCCAGAGCCACATTAGCATTGAAGGTTGATTAGCTGGTGCAGCAAAGTGGGGGTGTCGAGGGCACAAGGGGCCCGTGTTGCCCAGCAGCTTGAAGAGGAACGCGCCACCCACTCCTCGGTTGCCCCCTCGCCTCACCACCCTTGTTAAACTCCTCTGGTCACTGCTCTGAAGAAAGAGGGAGCGCGGGGGTGGAAAGGAAGCTAGGAAAGCAACTGACAGACCCTGAGAGCGTTTTCCTCTATGTTAATTTGCACCGCAGTGACAACAAACACACTCGAGAGCCCCCAACACCCCACCTTTTTTTTCCCTTTCCCTCACTGAGTCACGGCACACGGAGGCAGCGCCGCATCCGACGCGTGGCGAGAAGCTTCTCCGGTGAAGAGGGGAGGAGGAGAGGGAGGGAGAGCCTCCCTGAATGGATATGCACGAGGGATAATAGCAGACAATTAAAGAGGCAACTGCATGGTTGAGAGTGTGTGAGAGTCAAGCATGGTTGAAACCTGTCAAACGTAAACCACGGGAGGGTTGGAGTGAGAAGTCTGAGGGGGGTGCAGGAGTGTGAAACCACCAAAAACACAGTATGCTTTCACACATGCCGTGCTGGCTTCAAACAAAAAAGCAGCAGAAACAGGCAAAGCTGGCGCTCTCGGTGACACGTCCACCTCGGAAAAGCCCTGCTTAGAGTTTCCGTCCAATTTGACGTTGAGCAGGTTTTGTCTGCCCCCGCTCTCTCAGGCCTCCAAAGGACTAAACCAGCCAGGAGGACAGAGAGAAAACGCAGATACACCAAGCAGAAAGGTTAATAACAGCTCTCTTCATCATCATATTCGACACAACCAGCTATGGCTCTAATTATCATCATTACGGCCTGCAAGGACACCTACTTATCCCTGTGACTGGCAGGCTGCATGAGCAGCCCTTCTTAGCACACATCTATTATTTAATCAAACTGTTCCTTCTTTTGGGGAAGTGTGTGTGTGTGTGTGTGTGTGTGTGTGCTGAGACAGAGAGAGAGGCCTTTAATTTCCAGCCTTTTGACTTTTACAATCGCCACTCACATGACAGGAGGGTACAGTTTATGCTGCCAATCACACAGAAGGAATGCATGTTATTAGGACTGTGCAACGATGCTGGGAGGTTGGACTCATCTCTCCAGGCTCATGTTCCACAACTCCACACAGAGGGAAGCACCAAGTATCAGCTGGAAATGAAGCTCGGGTCGAGTCTTTGCTGACCGCTCTCCAAGAGAACACCGTCCTGGCTCTTGGCTTAGCAGCGTCAGACAGATGCTAACAGGTTTCACTGTATTTCAGCCACATGCTAAACAAGCCTAGTGTCAGTAACATAAAAGATGTTTCCTTAAAAAGTATAACCCATAAAATGAACTCATTATTAACGCCCTCGAATCTTAACAACCACGTTGGATCGTCTAATCTCCACCACCAAAGTGATATTCTCATCTTGGAAATGTGCACAAAAGCAGGATCCAAAGAACATAAAAGATGCACTGCATGACTACTAAAGCTGGCAGTGAGCGCAGGTTTGAGATCAACATTCATATTAGGCACGCTGTCAGACCTCTACTGACAGTATGACTGGTGTCATTTTATCATCACAACTTAAAAATAAGGTAAAAACTTGATATGACAAACCTGCAGTTGCAAACCTGCATGAATGTTAACCCTTAACACCTTAACCTGATGCTGACCTGCTCTGAGTGTCAGTCGGCGGTGTGCACGTTTGTGTCGTCGCCTTTCATGGGTGCAGCCGGCTGCCTAAAAGTGAGCCATTAGTTCCATTTGTACAATTCATGGCATCGAGACAGTCAGAAGCCAGGCAGCGAGCCATGTGAGAAAAAGAATAAACATTTTTGCCTTCACACGTGATTGGACAGCATGTCGTGCTGGTGTCGTTGAAGCGTGCTGAACTATTCAGTGTTCACAGTTACATTTTACAAGAAACACTGCAATGATGAGACGTCACATGACAAACATGGACCCGAATGATAGATGTGTAATGTAAATGTAGCTTTTCTAGATAAAATGCTGCAGACGTGTAGTATCAGTACATCATAGGTGTACGGTGGCCCCTAGAGACAAAGCACGTACAAACTCCAAAACACTTGCAAACTCCAAAACACATGCAAATTCCAAAACACATGCAAATTCCAAAACACATGCAAACTCCAAAACACTTGCAAACTAAAGAACACATGCAAACTCCAAAACACTTGCAAAATCCAAAACACTTGCAAACTAAAAAACACATGCAAATTCCAAAACACGTACAAATTCCAAAACACGTACAAATTCCAAAACACTTGCAAAATCCAAAACACTTGCAAACTAAAAAAACACATGCAAATTCCAAAACACGTACAAATTCCAAAACACGTACAAATTCCAAAACACTTGCAAAATCCAAAACACGTACAAATTCCAAAACACTTGCAAAATCCAAAACACTTGCAAACTCAAAAACACATGCAAATTCCAAAACACAACGGAAGTGCTCCAGGACGCTAGGGGCAGTGTTGAGCTTTTGTTACCTAGTAACTACACAAGCCAGGAAGTACCAATGACCGGATTTGGGGTTTGCAGCCTTAAAGGCCGCATTTTAAGGCCGATTACGTCACAGCGACAAGAGAAGGCTTTCCCAATTCAAAGGCTGCTCGAAATGCGGCCCTCAAATGCGTCCATAATTTCCCTGAATTTTAAGGATGGGTCGGTGTAGCCTTCATGGCCCAACATATCCCAGACTTCATAGTGCGGTGGTGGTGTGGATAATTTTGCCGAAAAAAAACGGTGAAAGCAGAGCGGAGGAAGAGTAAACTTTCAGAAGTAAGTACTGAATATTATGTCACTTATTTATGCGCAAATATTTTTTTAATGAAGAACATTAAACCATTATTGTTGGCCACATGTCGGGAAAGTTATGTGACATTAGTCATGTCTGTACTTTCAGAATTAACTTGGTTTTAAAGCCTTTACTTTAAAATATATATATATAGTCGACCTTAATCTTACAGAGATTGTGATGATTTTGTGGATAATTAAAGTCAGTCATATATCCACAAACACAACAAGCTGAAAGTCAGTGATGCTGCTCGATTTGCAGTCCTGAATATCACGGCACAAGCAGGATTCACTGCACTGTTAATGTTAGCCATGTTACATTGCTGCCTCTGTTCGGTGGTGTCGAGCCAAACGGACTTTAACGTGTGTTTGAAGGAGGTGACGGTTCACTCGTTAAGCTGAAAGAAAGATGCTTTAATCGCAGGAGTCACACATGTGTCCACTGTACCATCTGGAACTCTTCTTGCTTAGCACTCGTAATAACACAAACACTAAATCCTGCTTCTTTTGTGCTGTTTTGTAGCAGTGTGTACACCTGAGACTGTCACCTGTCTGTCTGTCCTGCACTCGCTCTCTGTTTCTTTCTCTCTGATTGTGGAATAAAAGTATGAACATGTGTTTATAAGTCACACTTGTGTTTGAATCCTGCAGCTTATCACACATTTGATTTCCATGTGTGACAACTGCAAGTGTCCAGAGTGAGGACAGACTGAGGGACCCACTGCTGCACATCATCTGTGAGGCTTTGCACCCCTGATGATCCACCAGGACAAACTCAGCAGTGTGTGAGGAAGAGGAGGAGGAAGAGCCAGCAGCAGCTGACAGATGGAGAGAATAGACAGACTGTTCCCTGTTTGTGAAGGACTGCTAGGAAAGTTTAACATAACTGTCTGTCCTGAATCAGTCTTATTAGGTAATGTTCAAATAATTTTATCATCCCAGTGTTTTCAGTGTGGGAGAAAGTACTCAGGGCCTTCAAGTTACACACTATGAAAGGCAGCAACAAGTTTAATGTTCAGAAACCTAAAGTATGTATCAGCAGCAGAATGGAGCTAAAAATAAATGTTGGTTTCAGTTCTATGAAGCTTTGAGTATTTTGGATCAGTAGTACTGCTGTGTTTGTTGTATCATATTGCTGTAACTGTTTATATGCTTTATATATTCTGATGTAAGTTGATCTATAGTGTTACATCATATTCTATAAGGATGTTATGTGTTTGTATACTTTCTGCCCAGTTTGACCCATTTAGCAGAAGCCAGCCTGTTTAAGGCTCTGATATCTATTCTGTGTGACTTAAAGCAGTTATGACATGGTCTGATTTTCTCACCCAATAAAGGAATATTTCATATATCAGTCTACTCTTCATTCTATCAGACACAGTTATCACAGCTCGTACATTTGCTTTTTATAAATATATGTAAGCAATGAGCCAAATTTAGTAATGCCAACATACTGAAGGAACAACATTTGTCTCTTATATATGATACACCTATATATACACTGTCAAAGATACTTGTCTTTGAGTGAAGATTTAAGGTGATAAGACATATAAATAACTGCAACTTGAATCTGTACTGAAGCTCAGTATTTGACACAGAGTTCATGTTCACTGCTGTAATAGCTAATAATGATTAATATAATAACTATAATATTGGCCATATTATATTTACATTACCAAAGTGATATGACTTTAGTCTCATGAACAACATCAGCTAATTCTTATTTACTAATTAATCTTGAAATAACTGTTCAGTACAGAAATGAAGCCCAAAAATCATGTTTTACTGTCCTGTGGTCTCAGCCTCAGATACTTATCAAATCACACAAAGCTCTTGTAGAAACAAACAAACAAATGAACAAAATATGTTCTCCCTCATTTCTGTCAAACCAAGTTGTATGACACGTTTCCAGCGGTTAGTATCATGGTTGCTAGGCAACCTGGGAAGCGCGACGGAGACTAGACCGTCCCATACAGACAAACTTGCCGTTTATTTTGCAAATCGAGCTCAACACTGCCCCTAGCGTCCTGGAGCACTTCCGTTGTGTTTTGGAATTTGCATGTGTTTTTGAGTTTGCAAGTGTTTTGGATTTTGCAAGTGTTTTGGAATTTATACGTGTTTTGGAATTTGTACGTGTTTTGGATTTTGCAAGTGTTTTGGAATTTGTACGTGTTTTGGAATTTGTACGTGTTTTGGAATTTGTACGTGTTTTGGAATTTGCATGTGTTTTTTAGTTTGCAAGTGTTTTGGGTTTTGCAAGTGTTTTGGAATTTGCATGTGTTTTGGAGTTTGCAAGTGTTTTGGATTTTGCAAGTGTTTTGGAATTTGTACGTGTTTTGGAATTTGCATGTGTTTTGGAGTTTGCAAGTGTTTTGGGTTTTGCAAGTGTTTTGGAATTTGCATGTGTTTTGGAATTTGCATGTGTTTTGGAGTTTGCAAGTGTTTTGGATTTTGCAAGTGTTTTGGAATTTGTACGTGTTTTGGAGTTTGCATGTGTTTTGGAATTTGCATGTGTTTTGGAGTTTGCAAGTGTTTTGGAGTTTGTACGTGCTTTGTCTCTAGGGGCCACCGTATAGGTGTGTGTGCAGACACTCAGGGGCAAGCAGCTGACATGAAACACATCACTTATGCATAGACTGTATAAGAAGATGGACACAGCATCAGGTCTAAAAAGTTAAGCCAACGTGGAAGTGCCAGAAAGATTCTTGTTGCAAAAATAAAAGCCTATAAAAATGACTGAACTCAGCAAACATTTTCCTGATTAGTCTGAATCTCTGCTGCTAAGCCTTCTTTAATGTAGTATTTCACACATTAACTCAGGGTGTGTCGACCTAGAAGAAGCTGTGACTTGTAGACATCCAGCCACACATGTAGGATTGGCCTGGGTGTGGTTTATTCGCATGCTCTGTTTTACACTGAGTAGTGCTTCACACTTCTGGGATTGTGTCAGGATACTGTGGTGACCCCTGTGAGTAAGGGAGCAGCATACATACAAGTTTGCCTTCTTTCATGATATTATCCATGTTGGTGCACTGCACAGGCGTACGCTGAGTTTGGTTCATACCTGTTTCTTCTGTTTTCACTTTGCTTCAGTGGCAGTGATGGCACATACATGTCTCCACAGCTTCAGTGGTCCTAAAACACGCTCTGAGAGTCGTGTGTTTCCTCTGCTAGCCACAGTTAGCAACCCTAATGCTAACTGTCACTAACACCGTCGTCCTTAATGTCTTTACACGGCTCAAAATGACCGGACACTGTATTAATTCAACCCTTTGGCTGACTCTTCACATTATTGGATTTTGTTCCACATAAAGAACCAACACTTTGTTCCTCACCAGAGTTTTAGCCAGATGCTCCATGCCTTTTACAGTAATCTGGTTATTCCTCAGCAGTAAGACCTTGAGACCTCCTTTCTGCCGCCTCAGACCGTCACACAGCTCCTCCAAACCTCGGAAAACAAACAGTAAAATATGTTTATTAGCAGACGGCACAGACAAACTTTCATTGTTGTCTGTGCTGGAGCTAAATGGCACTTCCAGATGTATGGTGGGAGTGTTGGTTGTAGTGACTCTGATGTAAGTTGCTATGTGCCTTACACATCCGCATGTCTGTATTAGTGAAATAATAATAGTTGGTCTGTGCATGTTTGCAAACTTCATCTCCCTGTAATGTATGAGCAGTAAGGGTTCAGCCATGGACTTATCCTTGTTTGTCTTCACCTGTTTTATGACTGTATAACTCAGGGCCCATCTCACCACACATCTACATAGTAGACTGTGAACCATGTAGTTCTAGGATTTATGTATGAACATTTACCAGCATCTGCTACAGCATTGTTGCTGAGCTCCAGTGTCTGCAGAGTATTGTTGAACCGTAGTAGGTCTCTCAGATGAAGGGCATCCTGGTAGCTGTTCAACAGGTTATTAGCAAGGTGTAGCTCTCGCAGCGCCTGGTTTGTCTTCAGTGCACCAACTGGAATGGACAAGTTATGATAGGACAACTAAGCTGGCAAATGCAAAGCTGATCATGGCTTTACATTACTTC
Organism: Simochromis diagramma; assembly: GCF_900408965.1. NCBI lineage: Eukaryota > Metazoa > Chordata > Actinopteri > Cichliformes > Cichlidae > Simochromis > Simochromis diagramma. The sequence goes on from NW_024387170.1 coordinate 427,340, forward strand.
AGTTATTCTTGCAGGTTAATACGCTGAATTCTAAGTCCTCAGCGATTACCGTAACCTTGAGCCTATGCTACACAGCAGCATCCTCTCTCTCTCTCGCTATATATATGTATATATCTTTTTTTTAATTGTTTTGTCTGGGTAATCAGCAGATTATCAGACAAACATCAATTGATTTGATATTTTCCAAAAATACAACCTTTTTCTTCGGGGCTAGGGTTGGGACTCACAATGACAGACTTCAGAATCACAATACTTTAATAATCCCTGAAGAAATTATGTGAGAGTGCAAAAAAGATGTTAATGACACGTTTGTGCATTGTTTACTGATGTGAAGGGAAGATCATGTCCTTGTTAGCAAAGCTATCCATCCTCCCAGGTTGCCGGTTCGAGCCCCGGCTTGGGCAGTCTCGGTCGTTGTGTCCTTGGGCGAGACACTTCCCCCGTTGCCTACTGGTGGTGGTCAGAGGGCCCGGTGGCACCAGTGTCCGGCAGCCTCGCCTCTGTCAGTGCGCCCCAGGGTGGCTGTGGCTACAATGTAGCTGCCATCACCAGTGTGTGAATGTGTGCGTGAATGGGTGGATGACTGGTTGTGTAAAGCGCTTTGGGGTCCTTAGGGACTAGTAAAGCGCTATATAAATACAGACCATTTACTATTTACTCCATTGGTGAGGGTGGAATCTAAAACTAGTGCTGGGCGGATCGATCCAAATATCGATTGCATCGATACCAAGTCAGCATCGGTATCAGATCGATACTAGCCTGGTCGATTCTTTACTTTCAGTTCTGCTCTTGTTTGCAATGCTATGCTTCAGCAAAGACCAACAGCCAGGTCGCCGGACTCGCCGCTCCTGTGTCAGCGCAGGCACACTTTGCTCCTCCCCCCTCTTGTGTTTAGATGCTGCGCCGTCACGTGACTTAGACGCTTTGGGGGTTGTTTACATATATTTATATTTTCACCAGTTGTTGTTTTTGTTGTTGAGGATTTTAATTGTAATTTTAGTATTATAGTTTCTCAACAGTACTTGTTTGTTTTCATTTGTTTCCTGGTTTGCGGCACTTTTTACTTAACATGTTTCTAAAAAAATGATAATAAAGCATTTTCTATTTAATTATAAACTTTGTGCTAATTATGTCCTGGGTTTTAACTATTTAAATTAATTTAATTAATTGAGATTTAGCAATTCAATGAGCATCCACCTTATTTATTGAAAAGTATCGGTATCGATTTCAGTATCGGCGATCTGGCCCGTGTTTACTTGGTATCGGATTGATACCAAAATATGCAGTATCGCACACAGCTATCAAAAGCTCCTGCTTCTTGCTCACGGTGGGAGGTGTTCTGGATCATGGCCCAAATACATCTCAAATCTAGGAAATCTGAGCCCTAACCAAATGAAGCTAATGTTATGAACTTTGTGCCACTGTACTAGTCTGTCCTGTGAGTGCCAACACAGGCCAGCTGGGTAGGACTGACTGAACATGAAAACAGGAGCACGGCACAAAGTGTAATTACTGAAAATCTCTTTCAGTAATTATACCAAAGAAGTGTTTCTCCTTGAAGCCATTGTTAACAGCAGAGTTTTCAGCACAGGAGACCTAACAAAGCACCAGCGAAGCTCCGCGACCCTCTGCTCCAAATATCACTGTGCACACCATCGTTACCAGTCTTTTCACTTCTTTATCACAGCTGAGACGCTGCTTTTGTAGACATATTCTGTATTTATGTGTGCGCTGTGGGCGTTCCCTGTGTATTTGTGTCATGTGTACTGTACATGTGTCCGTGTTGTCTAGGTCCTCGCTGCCCTTCCATCCAGATCGATGCTGCAGATTTGATCAAGCCTGTTGGGCTGCATGTGGAATGCCAACATTGTCATCAGGCACAGTAGGAACCAAATGGTGGTATCAGTGGGATTGATCCGGTCGACTCCACTGCAAGCACCCAATCCCGCAATCACAAGCCCCTCGAATCGAAGGCAATGATCCTCAGCTGGGACCCCCTGCTGGGAGGGAAGGAGGAGGAGGGCGCCGGTGGGCCTCGGTAATAGCAGAGGCAGGAGTGGGGTGAGGATGAGCATGGGAGGAGCAGAATCTTTAGCAGCCTGAAAATATCAAAGAAATCCAGGAAGGAGCTGCAAATGTTGGAGGAACAAGTTGGGAGTGGGCGGCACACTGTGTCCATTTGGGTCTTTGCCTGCTCCCAGCTGAGAGGAGATCAGATGCTGTCTTTGATATTTGTGTCCCAGTCGGACACAGAGACAGATTTATTATTACACCAGTTCATGTACCAGGATTCAAAGAACCACATCGTCCTGTGATTGTTGTGGGATTATAATTAAAGCGGCTTTAAAGCAAGAAAATTAGTTTTCCATAGAGCACTTTGGGCGCTGCGATAAATTTACTGCTACATCACTGTCTGGTTTGCCTCCTTAAGGCTATTAATAACTACTCACGTTGCACTTATTATTTAATCAAACTCTTCCTTTCTTTGTAACACTGTGTGTGTGTGTGTGTGTGTGTGTGTGTGTGTGTGTGTGTGTGTGTGTGTGTGTGTGTGTGAGAGATGCTATATATCTGTCCATCTGTGTACCCACCCTGGGTGTTCTGTTAGCCTTTTGTGTATTTTTGTGCTATATACTCACCCAGTGATTGTGTGTTTGTAGGTGTGTGTGTGTGTCTGTGCACAGGTCACGAACATAAAGTCCTGCAACCTTCCTAGTCACCATCCTAAAGCCTCTCCTTTCCTTGTCCTTCCACAGTGTTGAGAGGTCACAAAAATCAGTGAAGGTCAGATAGATGTGCTGAAGTTTGAATCATTTGTGGGTCTTCGTATGCTGTAAACATGTATAGCTGTGCGTGCAGTGTGAGCATGCTCACATCCCATTACGTCCTAATATGTATCTAACAATACACGACTCCAAACTGTGTGTATGTGTGCACGAGTGTGTGTTCTGTGGCCAGCAGGACCAGATTTTGACCTGTGACCCTCCCTGCAGGTCTGGACCTGGATTAAAGGCCTAATCTCTTACCTGTCACTTTACACACCACTGCACATGTCTATAAAGGCTCTGGCAGCCAGGACACAAACCCCCACGCATGCATGCACACATATAAACGTGCACAAAAACCCACATTTTTAAATCCATGCACACACAAATGCTATATACACAGACACTATTTCAAAAGTACATTTTTAAAAATCGCTGCAAAAAAACAGCCTGCGAGTGCAGAGCGATGCACACGGACACGTCTTACCCAGTGTGTACAGCGGCATCCCGCTGAGCTGAACATGCTGAAGGTGCAGCACTGTGAGCCGGCTGCTCCGCAGCGCTTTAGACAGAGCCTGGACAGGATAGTCGACCAAGGCCACATTGCAGACATCCAGTCTGTAGAGACACACACTCTGAAACACACACACAGTGCAGACAGAGTGAATACAGACAACTGCAGAAAAAAGACTCGTCAGAATGTCTGATCTGACCAAGAGTAGAAAAGAAGAGAAGGGGAGGATGAATATTGAAAGAAAGAGCTTCACCAGCGGCTGTCAAACACTCAGACCTGTGGAAAGACAAGTGGAGAAGGTGCTTCTAAGGACTCGCATTCGAACAGTGGACTGACCTGTCTGTCCTCCCTGACATCAAACACTGGGAAAAAACCCGGAGAAAGAACAACCCTGAGTGACAGGGAGGTTAGGTCCATGCTGCTGGAGGATATGGAGAGCTGTTGGGGCAGATATGGGTGTCTCGGCCAAGGTTATCAAAGTAGATCTCAAAAATGAGAAAAGGTTAAAATTTTCATAAGTTATTCAAAAAGCTAAACATTTTCATTACATAGAAAATGATCTTTTACTTTTTACATTTTGGTGATTATGATTTATAGTTCATGAAAATCTCAACTTATCAGGAAATTTCATTTCTAGTTTGAGTCTAGTTCAGTACATGCAACCACAATCATGGGGAAGCCTGCTGACCTGTCACTAGACGATAATTGACACCCTCTGTAAGGTAAACCACCAAAGGTCACTGCTGAAAAGGCCGGCTGCTCACTGAGTGCTGTTTGGAAAACTGCTAACGGAAAGTTGATTGGAAGGAAAACTGAACAAGCAACAATAAATGTTCATTGAAACCACTGGAGGGCTTCACAAAGAGTGGACCAAGGCTGGTCCCCACACAGACCCTGAGATGAAAGCCCTGATATTAAAACTAAAAGTGAAACTATAAATAATTTTTTTTTTTTTTTTGGCCTGTCCCGTTTGGCTCTTTTGCCATCAGAATTATTGTCTAAAGGCAAAGAAAGATGCCCAACGGATTTACTTTACCAAATTGACCATCCCAGCCTTGCCTTAATGGTCCATTTGATTCACCTTTTATTGTTTATTTTATTTTCACTTACTGAATACGGGACAGACTTGACTGGGGGAAAGAAGGGGAGAAAGAAAGAGGGAAAAAGAAACAGCTGAGAAGAGGGACGGGGGAGAAGGGCAAAAACCAAAAACCAACAGAATGAGCAGAAGAAAAAAAAAAGAAATAAAAAATGCATATATCAATCACCTGGATCACCTGCTGAGAAAGAAAAAAGAAAACAAGCAGAAGAGAACAAGAGTAATAGAATAAACAACATCACAATGATATATGGGAATATGACAGTAAATACTAAATATTAAACATTATTGTGCAGCACATAAGATCAACAGAACACAGTGTGCTTTGAGGTAGGAGCCAAAAAGGGTGTAGTTTGTGGGTGTGATCACCCGTGTGTACACCTGTGAGCATGGACGCGCTTGTTTTTTTAAAAGGTTCCTTCATGTAATGATCTGCTAGAGGGTGTGGGGGGGCCACAGCCCCGTCCTCCAGGGCATGAAGCAGGTATGGAGGAGATCAAAACTCCAGACATCCAGAGGCCCCCAGAACACAAGAGACCAAGGAAGACCAACAGAGGGGCAGCCGCGCCACTGTCCCAGAAAGAGCTGAGGAGAGTCCCAGATGAGGGCTCACTCAGCAGCCGCGGAGCAGAAGCCAGGGGGAGTTGCAGTGACGCGCCCGTGAGCTCCGCCGGCAGCCAGCTGTGCCTGAGTGACCGAGCCCCAGGCCGAGAGGCCGGGGGCACCCCACCTCCGAAGTGGCCCGAGCGAGCCCCAGGCTCCAGGCCCCGATAAGCGGCCGCCAAGGAGTGAGCCGGTGTGTACCTGGACGCCCACCCCCGGACACAAAGAACCACCAACGCACCGATGTCTGAGGGAGTCCGCCACTGGCAGGGGAAGTGGTGGTAGGGGGAGATAGGCCTCCAAACCTTGGAGGGCCTGAGATGTCCCCAGAGAGGTGGCGCCTGACACCCAACCTGACATATAGACACAGAAATACAGGCACACACAGACACAAACATCCATTCCCACCCTCATGCTCTCATATGCACTTACTCCACACTCAACCAACGTGGAGACAGACATAAAGAGACGCTGTACACACGATCACACTCCCCAAGCGTACTCTACAAACCGGGTCTAGGTACCCTTGCCCCTGGAGGGGGAACTGCACCCAGACCCAGGTGGTGTTACCCTTTTCCCTGCGGTGGGGGGAGGCAGACCGCCCCGACTCCGCAGCAGCAGGGAGGCCCCACACTCCAGACCGCAGTCGGACGGCCAACTCCTCCTCCTAGCCCCCCCGCTCCAGCAGGTCGCAGAGAACGGGGGTGAGAGAAGACTCCAAACCTCCCTCCACCCGCTCATTGTAGTGTTGATGCATGTGTGTTCTAAGGTGCATTTAAAACCCAGGAGGGCATGGAGCTACCTGCCAGAGAGCAGCAGGTAAGCGCATAGTCCCTCCTGCTAGCCCTCAATGTCTACGTGTATTTAACCTTGAGAGGTGGGCAACGACGCCAGGGGTGGGGTGTACACCCTGATGGTACTTTGGATTCTGTGTATCGTGCCCACCCCCAAGATCCTATATGTATGTGTAATGAGAGTGTGAGTAATGTGAATGTCTAAGTTGTGGGATAAAATTGAGGCAGAGGCAGCCAGAAGGGGACAGAGGGGGGGGTAGCCTCCTCTGCACCCTGGTGACATACCCCTACTCCAAGGTCCTGCATGTGTGGGTGGTTGTGGTGGAGCGGGAAGAGGGAGGCAGCTGGAGATGGGGAGGGAAGGAAGGGAGGGGCAAGTGACCCCTCCCTGGGGCCAGCTCCCCCGCTGACCCCAGTAGGCACCCCCATACTCCGCGACCCGCCAGGGAAAGGGGGCCCAGGCCCATCCAGACCGGGGCCCAGCGCAGCAGCGCCTCCCGGCCCCACAGAGCCCGGGACAGTCCACCCAACCCCACCACAGAGAAAACTGCACCCACCCCACCATCCACTCATCTTCCAGACTACATAAGACAATAAACACCCAGGCTGAGATCTTCCTCCACCTCTCCTGTATCTCCCCCTCCTGCAGAGAAGTCCCGAGGAGAGGAAAGCTCCTGCAAGATGTGACAATCTCCCCCACCAGTTGAAGAGCCCCCCAGGTGGCTCGATGCACCGGCGGCACCCAATAAATAATTATTAAGTCATAATTGTAGCAAAATGAACCAAACACTTACAACAAAGCTAATGCAGAGATATGTTAACCCTTCCACAGCATGTCTTTATCCTGTCTTCCTTCTCTCGCCCCAACCAATCACAGTAGATGGCCCCGCCCCTCCCTGAGCCTGGTTCTGCTGGAGGTTTCTTCCTGTTAAAAGGGAGTTTTTCCTTCCCACTGTCGCCAAACTGCTTGCTCATAGGGCGTCATGTGCATTGTTGGGGAGTAACGGAATACATGTACCGCCGTTACGTATTTAAAATACAAAATATGAGTAACTGTATTCCGTTACAGTTACCGTTTAAAAAGGTGGTATTCAGAATACAGTTACTTTGTTGAAATAAATGGATTACACTGCGGTACTTTTCTGTTTCATATTGTGGCGGGTCAGGACTGTTTGGGTTTTGTTTGACAGCTACGTTCTGTTGTTCCAGGCGGCAGCGTTACGGTTGCCATGGTTACAGGGCGACGCTCTCTCTCTCTGCGACTGTGTGTTTCCTGGGTGAGAGAGCGCCTTTTCGTTGTTGTTGTTGTTGTGATAAGCTAACAGGCAGAATGCTACAAGCATAGCTCTAAAGAATGTAGCATCATGGGCAGTGTAGTCCATGTTGCAGGGAGAATGGACTGCCATACCTGTTATGGGTCTGTGAGCTCGAGGAGGGAGAAAAAGGGGAGTGGAAAGGTAGGAGTTGTCATCGAGGAAAAACGGGAGCTGGAAGCATGTAAATATAATAATAACCACTTCAGCCAAGAAGAGTGCCTGACGAGCCCAGTTGTAAGTAAGCTATTAAGACTCGACTGTACACCGTGTTCGTGTTTAATGACATATGTCTGAATACAGACAGTGGAAAAATGTCAGTCCTAGTTTTACTGGATCTCAGTGCAGCATTTGATACAGTTGACCACAACATATTACTCAAACGACTGGAGAACTGGACAGGTCTTTCAGGAACTGTACTAAACTGGTTCAAAACATACTTAGAAAACAGGAAATACTTTGTATCAATAGGTAACTTCACATCTGAGCAGACAAGTATCACATGTGGAGTTCCCCAAGGTTCCATCTTGGGACCCCTTCTGTTTAACATCTACATGCTCCCACTGGCACAGATTATAAACAACAACAAAATAAACTACCACAGCTATGCAGATGACACACAAATATATATCACAATGTCACCAGGAGACCGAGGCCCTGTACAGGCTCTTGGTAAATGCATTGAGGAAATCAATGACTGGTTGTGCCACAATTTTCTCCAGCTAAACAAAAACAAAACTGAGGTAATAGTCTTTGGCGCCAAAGAAAAACGATTACAGGTCACCAGAGAACTTCAATCTATACATCTAAAAACCACAAACCAGGCGAGAAATTTGGGTGTAGTGATGGATGCAGACCTAAACTTAGAAAAACACATTAAGACAATAACAAAGTCAGCTTACTATCACCTCAAGAATATATCAAGGATAAAAGATCTGATGTCTCAACAGGACCTGGAAAAACTAGTCCATGCATTCATCTTTAGTAGGCTTGATTACTGTAACAGCATCTTTACAGGTCTACCTAAAAAATCAGTCAGACAACTACAGCTCATTCAGAACTCTGCTGCTCGAGTCCTCACTAAGACCAAAAAAGTGGACCACATCAGTCCAGCTCTGAGGTCCTTACACTGGCTGCCTGTCCGTCAGAGGATAGACTTTAAAGTTCTGATGCTGGCCTATAAAGCTCTGAATGGTTTAGGACCAAAATACATCAATGACCTCCTGACCCAGTATGAACCATCCAGATCCCTCAGGTCATCTGGATCTGGTCTTTTATCAGTTCCCAGAGTCAGAACCAGACACGGAGAAGCTGCATTCAGCTTTTATGCTCCTAATATCTGGAACAAACTCCCAGAAAGCCTCAGATCAGCTGAAACACTCAGTTTATTTAAATCCAGGTTGAAGACTCACCTGTTCTCAGCTGCATTTGAATAAAGCACCAAATCCACACTTTAAGCTTAAATTTCAAAACTTACATTTAACTACTGATTTTATCTACTGTTCTGATTTTATCTGTTTTGATTTTATATACTGTTGTTTGTTTGTTTGTTTGTTTGTTAATTAGTTAGTTAGTTTATTTGCTTGTTTTAATCAATTTTAAATCATGCTTTTTATTTGTTCTTGTTTCTAATGTCTCTGTAAAGCACTTTGAATCACCTTGTTGTTGAATTGTGCTATACAAATAAACTTGCCTTGCCTTGCCTTGCCTTTTCCTCCGAAAACAATAAGTTCCGTTGGAGCAGCCTTTCAACGCCTCTCTCTGTCTCTCGCAATAAAAGTTGACCCACACAACAAAGTAAAGCTATTTTTCGGCTACGAGCCTACAGGGACCCCGCCGTATTAGTCAGAGGTCCCTTTACTACAGTTCGGAGTCGCGGACCTTCAGTAACAGTAATAAATCACACAGCAATAGTACATTCACGTAGTTGTAAAAAGCATGATAATATATTAAGTAATCCAAAGTATTCAGAATACGTTACTGTCATTGAGTAACGTAACGGAATAAGTTACAGAATACATTTTAGGGCATGTATTCTGTATTCTGTAATGGAATACATTTTAAAAGTAACCTTCCCAACACTGGTCATGTGATTGTTGGGTTTTTCTCTGTATGTGTTATTGTAGGGTCGACCTTACAATATAAATAAAACTGTGTAAATAAAACTGAATTGAACTGTTCCTTCCCGTGCTCGTCATAACTTCAGTTTTTTGCCTTCATTTCATTTGAATTCTAACACTTCACAAAACTATAAATATTTATACTGTTGTGACATTTACCATAGTCAGTGAGATCCACTGTTATTGCCACAACATGTGCCAGAGCTCTTACCAAGCCGTGGGTTAAAATGCAGCAGCACTAAAGAAGCTTCGACAGTCCTTTGGTCTTTACGTGGACTCAAAGTCAAATTTCTCGTTCTGTCCCTCCCTGATGATATTAATCTAACAGTCACTTAACCCTCAGAGCTAACGAGCTATGCCTGCTAATGCTAGTTGTGATAATCCAGCGTTTGTGTTGATGTTCATAGCAGAACTTCTCACCCGGTTTGCTCTGCCCTGCATCTTCAGTCCCGGTAATGTGCCACAAAACTCACTTTGCAGGATGTACATTATCCCTGCGAGATAGCCTACATGAAAAGATTGCTATTCCACTGCGTCAGCCAACCTGCTTTATCAAATGAGCGAGGGCCCTCCAACTCGATGTTCCCATACTGCTGTTGTCAGAAATGTCAAGATGTGTTGTAGATTCATAGTACAAAATCATATCCAACAAGGACGATGCTCCCTGGAATAGAAAAAAAAAGCAGAGGGAAAAAAATAAAGAAAGCAAGGCCCCAAATTTGACAGGAATGTTATGAAGTTTCTTTGGAAGGAAAAAAATAGCCTCTAATCTGATACAAGGGAAGGCCTGAATATGAAACTGTATTGCAACTGGAAGATGAAGATGAGCAAAATAAGTTTTGCTCATAAAACTCACATTTTCTTCCAGTTGGGCTGCCTGCAGATTGATGAAATCAAAGTGCAGCGATTTCAGGACGACTTCCAGAGCTTCACAGGAGCGGTGGTCTAATCGCTCACCTTGATGGAGGCAAGCAATCAAAGGGAAGATAATTGGGAGGCTGTTTGCTAACAGGCAAAATTGCACTACTCTAAATGTGCTTTATCCTTTTTTTCTGAAATGAACATTTCAGCAAAAATCACGACAAAACAACTTCCCTTATAAGCAAAGTTTATCTGTGTGTGTGTGTTTTCTTTTAATAAAGTTCTGAGAGTTAATCAGAAACACAGAAAGAGAAATAATGACAGCTCCAGTTTTTCATGATTGGACTTCCAAGATGTGAATGTTGGAGGGTCCATTGATTACTGTCTGCCTGCAAACCATCGTAATCAATAATACAGCACCTCAACTTCTGAAGCTGCTAAATGTAGTCTGCTTACTTTACCTGCACACTGAATGTGAAATGAACAGTTTAACGGTATATAATAGCAATATACATATAACAATGTCTAAACTGGCAACTTATCCTCTGTGCCAGAACCCAGTGGTGAATTACAACTAATACATTTAATTATGTTTTTATAATTTACTTGAGGAAGTCACGTTGATGCCACTTTATACTCATAACATCACAGAGAGAAGTATGTTTTGTTCAAACGTGAATCATATTGACATATCGTAATAATGACATTCAGATTATTCCTATTTTGTTCATATACCACAACTACAAACCAGTAGTCATCTCCAGAAGCTTCATGTAATAGAAACCACGACAATCAAATGATACGATAAAACTGGTGCAACATAAAAACTGCCAAATGTGTAACAGACTCAGTGATGGGCACACCTCTGCAGGAACTGGTGTTATAAACATGCAACAGCAGAATGTGGTTTGTTTTGTGTAAATTAAATCCAAATTCACATTTTAGCTGCAGTGTTAATATGTAGTTGTTATTCATTGCTCCTGTCCGTGTAAAACTTCAGAACTCATTTATTTTATTTTGGTAAAATACTCAACGTGACTTAATTAATACCATGTTCCATCTGTCGTGTTTTGTTTGTGGGCAGAGGAGATGCAATACAAAACATGTTTAATGCTATTTTAAAATGCTGAGGCATGTAAAACGACTGATAAAACTGATAAAATGTTACTATTCCAGTTAGAGAGGTTATACGCAACACATGTTAGAACCAAGGTGAGTAGGCACACGAGTCAGTACATGAGCACAGCTCATAAACGGTACTGGAGATAACACCAGAGAGCCAAAACACCAGTAACTGGTTGATACAGCTGCACACGAGACGGTAACACTAGGGACAGCAACTGGACAGCCTACGAGTCAGTTTCCTGCACACTGATCATGTTCACCAGGAACCCAAAGGGAACGTAGAAGAAAACACTGCAGGCCAACTCCCAAAGTTACCATCAGGTGTTCTTCACAGGCCTCAACCTCTTAATCCAGCTTATCATTAGGAGCAGATACAGGACAGATTCCACAGTGGAGCGAACGCAAGCCACCTCCTGTGCATGCATAAAGCTGCATGCATGACACTGACTCACTAATCTACCTCACTCAGATCTACAGAGAAGAGTGGATGTGAAGTCAAATGGTTACAAAGGTGATGCAGAGACATGGAGCTGCAACAAGGCATAATAATAGATTTATAAAACAACTACATGGACAAAAGGTCAGCAGGACTTTAATAGAAGGCAGCCACAGCCAAAAACCTGCAGAAGGTAAGCAGGACTAATAAGCTGGTCTTAGTGGCTAGAAAAGGCCTAGTTGCAGACTATGCAAAGGTGCCTGGAGACTATCCAACACATAGAAGAAGGTTTAAGTTGGGACTGCGTACACTGAGAGGTACAACCATGTGGCAGGGATAGTGTACAGGAAAATCTGTGCATGGCATGGACTACAAGTCCCCAAGTCCCGATGGGAGACACCACCAAAGGTGGTTGATAACAACACGGCTAATGTCCTGTGGGAGTTTCAGACAGACAAGCAGCTGCTGGCCTACCAACCAGACACGGCAGTGGTGGACAAGTAGCAGAAGACCACAGTTGTGACAGATGTGGAAATCCCAGTGGACACGAACATCAGGAAGCAGGAGCATAAAAAAATAGAGAACTAGCAGGGACGGAAGGAACAACTGGGGCACACGTGGACAATAAAGACCAAAGTTGCCTTTATTGGAGGCCTTAGAAACGGCCAAAGACTCACAGCCTTGGCTAATCACTTGAAGAGGTATACAAGAGAGAAAGAAGTCAGAAGAAAACAGATGTTCCACACTGTAGGATCTACAGCAAACGCCATGTGGACTGGAGAAGTGTAGTCGTAACAGAGAGATGGGAGATGGTCAGGACTGAGGGGAACTGCCAGAAGGCATACTGAACTGGCTGTAGCTCAGGAAGAGCAGGTCATCTTCTAATGGGCAGGTATGTGGCCTCTGGCATTAAGACAAGAAAACTTCTAACCATGCGTGGAGGTTCACCTTAAATCCAGCATCCTGAGACTGTAGGCTTACTGGAAGGAAGGAAGGAAGGAAGGAAGGAAGGAAGGAAGGAAGGAAGGAAAGAAGGAAGGAAGCTGAGGACTAGTGAGTGTCAGAACCACTATTCAGGATGAAACAATAAAGATCCATGAGTACATCAGGAGATGGGCACAGCTGCTTAGTGAAGACCTCAGGCATTAGAAACCCGAGCAAGAAGAGGAACCATCAGTCAGCTGAGTTCAAGTGCACCTCTGACTGAGCCACTCAAGGACAATCACGCAGTTGTCCCGTTATCTCAGCTGTGTGCGTGGGGTCATTGTCCTGTTAGAAGATGAGCCTTCGGCCCAGGCGTCGAGAGCACTCTGGACCAGAGTGTCATCTCTGTATGTTACTGCATTCATGTTTCCCTTGACCCTGACTAGTCTTCCAGTTTCCTGCAGCTGATAAACATGCCCACAGCATGATGCTGCCATCACTGCAGCACTGTAGGGATGGTATCAGCCAGTTTCAGAAGTGTTTGTCATGGTCTGAGAGTCCTTCAAGTGTCTTTTGGCAAAATCCAGGGGGCCTAAATCATTGTCCTTCTGGAAGATTCTTCTCTCTGAACACAGCAAAGCTGGAGCTTTGTCAGAGTGACTGTGGGCTTCTCAATCACCCCCCAGACTATGGCCCCTTACCCCAGTTGCTTAGATTAACTGGGCAGCCAGCTCAGAGAGTGCTAGTGGTTCCAAACTTCTACATATATTTTTTTATTGGAACCTTTGAGGAACCAAAGAAATATAAAAAACCGTGTAAAGTTAAAAAGTGGGGACATGAGTCAGAAAGTGTCTAGTACAGTTAGAGCTTGGTATAAGAATGAACCCACCTTCTACCAGTATAAGCTAATGCTGCTGGTGTAATGCTATGGGGGATATTTTCTTGGCACATTCCTGGACCCCTGGTACTTCAGCTGTAACACTGCTTATAATCACAGCCTTACTGAGTTTGCTGCTGACATGTCAATATGGAAAACATATTATTGTTTACGTTACATGAATTTCTACAATGGCGGATAAAATACTGTTGCTGTTAATCTGACCATCTGCAGTTTCTACACAGACACACAGAAGCTGTGTCCCAAAGCGTCGGCTGCATCCTCCCGAGGGTGCATCTGTAGACCGATTACGTCACAGCAACGCGATGAAGGCTGTCCCAATTCGTAGACTCCTCCGAATCTGGCCAACAAATGCGTCCTCCTTTTCACCAGATTTGGAGGATGGAGGTCCTTCGTGTCCCACCATTTCCCAGAATTCATAGCGCGGCTCAGCCCATTCCAGTTTCCAACAATGGCGGCAGCTACTAAGTTTTAATATTACTCTTATTCCTCTCTCTGGGTCACAAAATAAAGTTCAAATATCTGCTCGGTTTATCAAGACACCACATATTTGCAAAAGTGCTCCGACGTTTTCAGAGACGTCTGTTACCCACCAGCTCGATAGCTAGCCAGGTCGATAACAGCGGACTCCCGGCTTCATTGTCTTCAAACTCCCTGCGCTCTTTCACTACTCAGGTTAAACATGATATATAAGTCACTCTGATAACTTAAAAATGTTATTGTTTGGCTTTTTTCAGTGTTTTATTTGTTCCTGAGTAAATCGGTTTGGCTGAGATTAAAGTTATTAGATTAGATTAGATAAAACTTTATTAATCCTCCGGGGTTTTCACACAGCTGAATAAACGTCAAACAGAAAACTGATTAAACAGAAGTGTGAGACGGTCGAGAGTTTACTCCAGTGTCCTGTTATATTTTAGATAGCAAGGAGCAGACGGCTGAGTTTATTAAACTCCACCGAGACAGCGGTGACGCAGATCTGAAGGAGAGACCGTCCCATTTCACAGCCTCGCACTTCTGGTCTTCTCGGTCTTTGAGGGACCCGGCCCACGTAGACCACGAAGGCCGGGTCCTCTGAAGGATGCAGCCGACGTTTTGGGACACAGCTAGTTACTACGATGGATGACATCAGCTAAGTAGCCAACTATCACAGATGTTTTAAGGCTGTCAAACCCGTCACTACACACTTTATAGAGTTCTCTCAGACAGGCATGAACATTTTCACTTTTCTCTCGTTTAAACTCTCAAAGTTCAAACTTTCGTAGAAAAATAAGTCCACTGTTACAGAATGAAACCAAAGGCAGGTGACAACGTTTCGTCGACATTGTTGTGTTTGTTGGGGAGAAACTTACAAACACACAGTGCAGCACTTCAGAGTCACACTGCTAGGATCGAAGATTAGTTTAAATTTGACAAGCTGAACGCACTCTGTACTGTACAGGATACACGGCTTGACAATGATCTACAGCCAATCAGGACGCAGAACACAATGCGCTGTAAAAAACCACGTTATAGCGAGGGACCGCTGTACACGTGGCTGGGATTTTAGTTTTAAATGAAAACATAACATCTCTGCTTTGCATTCATAGCCTAAGCATGTGTGATTTAGCTGATCTCAGGTCAGTCATTAATTCCACTTACAATATCAATGAATTAATACAGATACCACATTTTACACTGAAATATGAAATATGAGGGTTTGCATTTAGAAAAGTGCTTTTCTGATTTTTGTCACTAATCCCTGTTTCTTAGTGTTTGTTGGGATTATCGAGGCCCCAATTCAATACAGTTCAAGAAAGCAGGCAAATACAGAGGACAGCTCACTAAGAACACATCTCCATCAGTTCAAACCTGATGAACTGCTCCACTGTTACTGTGTCGCTGCAGGTTTCAGCACGGTGTCATGTGTAACTGCAGCACGTGTTGTCAAATTAATAAAGGTATTTTCTTACTTTTCAGAGCGTTGAGCTCTTTAGGCCATTGTAGGGTTTGATGTTACCACTTTGTAATCTGATTACTGTAGGAAGTCACTCCAGCCTGCTCAGAAGTCACACTCCACATTAAGCTGTGACTGATCAGGCAAATTCATGTGACTTTTAAGACTCTTAGTCTCTCCCCCTTTGCTCTATCTCCTGGGTTCATTCTTATCTCCCTGGCCAAGAAGGGGAAACGATAATTACTATCATAATTATTTCCAAAATGATTTTTCCCCTCTGTTTTAACAATAATCACCTAACTGAGCGATGGCAGAGGGCGTGTGGGGTTGAAGGGAGAGCCATCTGAAATCCCATTTTTTCTAATCCGCCCTGCGTCGGAAAGATAATAAGGCAGCAGCACCCGCAGTCAGATGTCATCAGTGCGTGACGACAGTGACGCCCATCATGGCATCACGCACAAGTTTACACTGCTGCTGTATGCAGATGTGGCTCCCGCTCTCCATATTAGCACGTTTAAAGACCTCTAACAGGAGAAGAGCGTCCAGCTTGGATTTAAAACTTCAGCCAGTTATATGCAGTCAAATCACCGGCCGACAGACTGAGGGGAGACTGGATTAGTTTCATTCAGAGCTAAACTGTACTTTAATCAACAGGACTAGATTGTGTTTAAATTCAGTTGATGATAACGATTTGATATTTGTGTTAGGTTAGGTCAAGCTTAGCCTCTCCACCAGGAAACAGACAACCCAGCCACGGTTAGGGTTTAGTCAACATCCATTTATTTCATCCTTGTCTGTTTGTTCCCACAGTGTCAGCATATAAACTGCACTGCAAAGCGGTTTGGGTTCAAGGCTAAGATGTGAACCAGGATTTACGTCTGTTATTATAAATCAAATCCCATATTTAGCATTATTTCAGGTTAACAGCATTAAGATCACGACCAGGGTTTGGAGGACTGTCAGCTCTACCTTGGTGCTACAAGCAAAGCTTGGAGACCAGATCTGAACTGAGCTCAGGTGAACAGCTTTACCAGCGCACCAGGATTTAGGCTCAGTTGCATTTTGTCGCCGTGCTGAAAAGTATTTGAGAAACATGTCTTTAACATGCACTCTCTGTATGTTGGCCATCATTTGGAGCAGTCTGACTGAATCACAGGCTGATACTGGCTCTTTGCTTCTCTGTGTGTCTCTGCATTTCTGATGGAAAGGTAAAAAGTGAAGAAGAGAGGACAGAAACATGCTTCAACCTGCAGAGTGCTCTGCAGCTCGCCTGTTAGCGTCACGTGTGTGGGAAGATCACAAGTACAGAAACCAGCCAATCGGAGCTAAGTCGCACAGCATGTAAATAACTGCACATATCAGACCTTAGGCTAACCTGTTTATAGTTTGTGTGTCTGGAAAAACTGTTGGCTGGTTTCTAGCTAACAGATTTGGTGTACACAGGACTAGATGTGTGACTAACCATAGTGCTTCTAACATGGGCAAACCACCCTAACCCTACCTCTGACCCTAAACATGCACACCAGCGGGCTCTGAGTTACACATCAGCTCTGTTTAGTGTTTCAATCTGATGTTGGTTTGAAAACCATATAAAACTAATCTCAGCTTCTGGTAAACTGGATTGTTTGGTCAGCAGATTGCAGAAATGCATTTGTGTGTGTAAACATTACAAAATGACTAGGTGCAGCATGAAGTCACAGTCATGCTTAATAATGACAGAGTGAGGGCTCATCTTACCTTTGAGATCCAGACACTCCAAGCTGCCACCTACATGCACGCCCTGCTGACAGACACAGAGGAAGAAGCTGGAGACGTGACAAAGAATGCGCACACACACACACCCTCCACCCTCCCTGGCCTTTTTCCGTACGGCCTCGCCATCCACGCCACGCTATGCTGGCGTGATCGGGGAGCTTATTGGATGCCACAGTATGAATTATGAATTTCACACAGTTTACCGCCACCGTTGATGGTGACACAGCGTCCTAATTAACCAGTGTATAATAATTAGAAACAGCTGGTCATCAGTTGATGTGTTCATTTTCAGAGCCAGTGTTCCACATACATCTAATTTGACTGCATCAATCACTGGAGGTGGCAGATTTGTGCAGCGAGTGGAAAACACACTTTTTTATTTTTGCCCTGACAAGCAAAACAAGGAAAAGGAACAGCGACTGTGGATTGATGAACATCGCTTACAGGAGGTCGTTCAGGGTAATGTGTACCTCAGGTCTCAGAGATGGTTTGTATCAGTCACGTGTCGGTCTGATTGTTTC
>NW_024387170.1:450000-507500 GCF_900408965.1 Simochromis diagramma
ACCGGAACATGGGAGGAAGCTGGTGGAGTTCACCAAAGTGAAACGTAAAGTGGACACTTGTTGTTTTTAACACTGGCAGCAGCACCAGTGTGGCCCACAGAGCAGCTGGACCACACACACTGCCTTCATCAGGAGGATGAAGTCCACACACAGCCAGTGGACTGACAGCAGTCACACACACACACCCCTCTCTGCTCGTGCAGCTTTGTTGAACACACTAAAGGCCGTGACAGCGAGCGCTGGGCGTCTCCTTCATTTGGTTTGGATGAAATATGTGAAGGAAGCAAAGAGGAGAATATTGCACTGATTGGGGTTCAACATTGAAGCCTCTCGATGAGTCGATGTAAGGCGCACACAGATTACGTTCAAAACGTGGTCATTTCATTTGAGGAGCCCCCCCCCCCCCTCCAAAAGCACTCATATTACATGTGCAGCCACCCGAGCGTGCAAATTCAATTCGCCCTAATAGGCCACTACCAACAGTGCATCACACGTGCCATTCAGTTTAACTGCAACTGCTCCCAATTCAATTAGCTGCAGAGAAAGTAAAATAGGCTGTTTAGCACGCAGACACGCGTGTATCCACGTTCCCACGCAGCGTTAGAGCCAAACTACAGTGGGACGTGAAATAAAGGCGGGTGTGTCAGGCTGCGTGAGTGACAGACCTGCGTTAGCAGCAGCGTTTTTCCACCGTGGCTCCACAGCGTTTCAAGTGTAGCACTAAGTGCCCCGTTATCGCCGCCGCGGCCCGTAATGAGAGCGGCGACATATGTCCGGCCCCCCTCCCGATAAGCCCGCGCGCTCAGACGCCCCCCCCGCTTTTATTTTGCACGTGAAACCTGCGAACTGCCGCCCAGCAAAATACTGTGGCACTTACTTAGTGACATTTACCTTGCTCCACACACGGGGGGAGGTGGGGGGGGGGCAATAACAATCAGCGTGCATTTAATTTAAGAGAAGAAAAAAACATCCTCACTTAGAATGACACAGGCACTGAGAGATATAGCTGTGTGCGTGTGTGTGTGCGTGCGTGGCGTGTGTGCGTGTGTGTGAGCATGTGTGTGAGCGTGTGTGCGTGCGTGTGTGTGTGTGCGTGTGTGTGCGTGTGTGTGTGCGTGCATGGCGTGTGTGCGTGTGTGCGTGTGAGCGTGTGCGTGTGCGCGCGTGTGTGTGTGCGAGCGTGTGCATGTGTGTGTGTGTGCGTGTGTGTGTGCGTGTGTGTTGTGTGTGCGTGGCGTGTGCGTGTGTGTGTGCGTGGCGTGTGTGCGTGTGAGTGTGTGCGTGTGTGTGTGTGTGTGTGCGTGGCGTGTGTGTGTGCGTGTGTGTGTGTGTGCGTGTGTGTGTGCGTGTGCGTGTGTGTTGTGTGTGCGTGGCGTGGCGTGTGTGAGGAGCTATAACAGTTGTGCCGGCAGACTTCCGCAGTGCAGCATTAATGCTAATCAAAAGAGCTGAGAAAGCAGCGGTGGTCTGTAAAAACAGATTTTCCCTTTTTTGTCTTTTCATTTCTGGAGGGATTCGCTCTTCTCCCCCACTCCTCACCCCTCCTCCCTCCTCCCTCACAGGGATTTATCCTGGGAAAATAACATTTCTGGGAATTGAATCTGACCCTGAATTTAGGAGAGGCACGCTGTCATGTCATCTTTGTTTCTTTAACTGTGGGATAAATAATGAAAGTTAAGTTGGAGTAATTGATTTCTCTTCAGTCCACTCAACTGAATAATCTGCAAGGGAAACAACCACTAAGCTATTCATTAGAAGATTTGCCAACATGCAACTAATTTCAAGCTTACTCTCCAAACATGCTGAAAAGAATACAAACGGTTGTGTTAAAGCTCACTTAATCTAGAATCCCTTTGTGTTTACGGGCTGGGAAAATACGTCACTTTGAGCCTGGAAGTGGCAGAAAACGCTTTTCTCTGGAAACTGGAAGAAATAAGAAGAGTTTGAAAGGAAGAATACCAGGACAACGTGTTTAACAGGTCTGGGGGGAATAATTATTGTGACTTCATGAAGTGAATGAAAACTGCTGATTGTTCTGAAATGAATGACGTGATCAAAGGTAATGATTTAATAAAGCGTTAGTCTGGAATTTACAAAAAACGAATCAATATTTACACGAAGAACTAAGAAAAGGTAAAGAAACAAGAAAAAGAGGAGTTTTCTTTAACCCCTGCGACGTCCTTTCATTCTGACTGACGCTGGACAGCTGAGTGAGGACACAGTGCTGAATCATCACGTTAGCCCGACTCGTATCTAGACGCAGGAGTAACCTGAAGCAGACGCTGCACAGACACAGACTAAGAAATAAATACATGTTATTGGACTGAAGCTGAAAAAGCTCCAGCAGAGACACAGCTT
Organism: Simochromis diagramma; assembly: GCF_900408965.1. Classification (NCBI taxonomy): domain Eukaryota; kingdom Metazoa; phylum Chordata; class Actinopteri; order Cichliformes; family Cichlidae; genus Simochromis; species Simochromis diagramma. The sequence goes on from NW_024387170.1 coordinate 452,359, forward strand.
CAAGGTCAGACGCTCCAGCAGTGGCTCTGTCTGCTGCATCCAAGAGATCCAGCACCTGCGAGACGGCAGCCGTGGTCTTAGATCGTCCAAGCGGCTGCGCCCCCAACTGCAGTGCGTCAGGAAAATGTGTTTACTATAAAGAAAGAAGCCAAAGCCCAACACTGTGTGTGGAGCAGGTTATAAAAACATGCTGTAAAGCTGACGTTTCACCACGACAGTGGAGACTCTCAGCTGCCTTCAGACCAACTTTATGTACAGAATTACGAGTAATTAAGTAATCTACTGCATTACTTAATTACTCGTAATTCTGTACACTACTTGTTACATTACTTTGGGGTTGCACTGTAAAATGATCTAAATCACATGACTAGTTAACATTAGAAACTTAGGCTACTGCTCCATGCACCCACTCAAAGCTCTGTCCCTGAGTGTTTTCAGACCTCCTGCACGCAAACAACCCAAATGTGCAGGAGCACACTTTAACTGTCACGTCTTATATTACTACATTACTGAAAAATGTAATGTGATTACGTTACTTTGGAATGCATTACAACCAGCACTGGTCTAGGGTTCATACAACTAGTAGATGACCTGCTCTACTGCCTGAGCTACAGCACCACCACCGTCTGTAGCTAATCAATGAATTCATGCACCGACTGCATCGGTTCCTGAGTCGGTTCCTGAGGTCTTGTTCTACTTTAAATCATTGCAGTGGATTCACAGTCAGGACTGTGCCTTCCCAATTACACTGAGTGAACGACACATCTGACACTTGGGTTTGTACAGTGAAATCTGACAGTTTGTTCTTGTTTACCACTCCGACAGCAGTACTGCTTTATCCACTTAGAGCATTTCAAAGGAGCACGCAGGCCCCGAGGGTGCAATAAAAAAGGCTTTAAATAGTCTTCAGCGCTGGTCCTCGGGGAATCGCCTCTCGCCTTAAAAGACCTAATTTAATAAATTTGCTCTTTAGGCATTTGTCTTTTCCATTTGCATCGTCTGATTATGGATTCGTTCGCACGCAGCCTTTTGGTCTAAATATTGCCCCTCTTAGCTAATGCTTAGCCATACATATTTTATTATTTGAGGAGGACCACCTACATTCGTTTCTATTGCAGCCTGCTTCATTAGCACCTCAGAGATAATACGGCGGCTGTATGCTTAACGTAAGCGCTACTAAGTCTCTAATTTTCCACAAATAATTCCCCTTGATCTCGAGTGAAATTTGTGCCGGGGGGCTGGGTGGGTGGAGAGCAGCGTGCTTTAACATGGCTTGGTCCAAGTAAAGTGAGTATGTACATAAAATGAATTATAAATGGCACACTGTGTTTCAAGTGTGGCTGCGACAGAAAGTGAGACTTTATCTCACTGAAGGCAGAGAGGAGCGTCGCTAAGAAAGAAAATACTTTTACTGCCTGCGTGAGCGACTGTGATGTGTGTGTGCACGATGATGTGCATGCAGTTCAAATACAGATGTTTTTGCATTTTTAATATTTAGTTTAGTCACGGACGATCTGATATCCTCGTGTTGGCGTTGTTCCCACATCATCATAATTAATGTTTTTCCAGGGTCCACATTACAAGTGACCAATCACCTTCTTGTGACGTCATACTTTTGCGACTTCGAAAAATACCCGCCTTCAAAAACAAATGTTCTTCGAGAAACCGCCTTTTGTCCGCCGATCCAGCAATTTGAATTCCACTCAAGATACTTTTCTTTAATAAACAGTAAGCATTATACATATATTTTCCTTGAAATGGCTGAAATGGATAGCTGTTTGTTTGCTAGTGATAGGCTACTTGCGAACCAGTGTTCTCCAGACAGAGAATTGCGTGTCAATGTATTATGATATATAATAAATGTACAGGTGAATATAGCTGTCATAAAAATGCTGTCAGGCAAAATTGCAGTAGCTTCCCTGATCATTTTACAAACATAAGTGAAGAGAATTTGAACTAAAAGGCCTAGACTAATGGTTGTGTGCTGAATCTATGAATCAAAATATCACCTGGAAACATAATTAACTGGTCCATAGCTGTGAAACTGGACATGAGTTCTTGATTCTATGGAGATTAACAGTAATCCAGAAATTTACAAATTTGTCCTGGGCCATCGTGTTAATGTTGTCTCTGGGACAACATTAACACGGTGTCCCAGGGACAACAATTACACGGTGTCCCTGCAATTTTGCCTGACCCAGCCCTCGGACCACGAAACACCAAAAAAGTTGGGGAACGCTGGTCTAGAGAACACTGGTTAGCTAATGCTGTCGTCAAGTAGCCTATCACTAGCAAACAAACACCAAGCCAAGTGAGGAACATATGTATAATGCTTACCGTTTAAAAAGTATCCTAAAAGGACTTCAAATTCGGCGGACAGGTGGCGGTTTCTCGCAAGTGAAGCGGAGCGCTGGATTGACAGACAGAGGCGGGCACAAGTGAAGAAAATTTGTTTTAAGGTGGGTATTTCGAAGTCGCAGAAGTATGACGTCACAAGAAGGTGATTGGTCACTTGCGATGTTGAACTTGGAACAACATTTATTATGATGATGTGGGAACAACGCCAACACGAGGATATCAGATCGTCCTTTAGTCGCAGTCAGAATGAGACGTATTCAAAAATCATAATGGCAACAAGATAAACCGAGTCAGTGTGAACGTCTTGACTGCAGACGGCTCTCACACACAGCACCGAGCTTCTGACCAAACGCTTCCTAACAGGTGTTATAAGAGTGAGGAGCGCACAGCTGTGTCACATGACCAGGTCACGTACTTACAGGGAGTGCAGAATTATTAGGCAAGTTGTATTTTTGAGGAATAATTTTATTATTGAACAACAACCATGTTCTCAATGAACCCAAAAAACTCATTAATATTAAAGCTGAATGTTTTTGGAAGTAGTTTTTAGTTTGTTTTTAGTTTTAGCTATTTTAGGGGGATATCTGTGTGTGCAGGTGACTATTACTGTGCATAATTATTAGGCAACTTAACAAAAAACAAATATATACCCATTTCAATTATTTATTTTTACCAGTGAAACCAATATAACATCTCCACATTCACAAATATACATTTCTGACATTCAAAAACAAAACAAAAACAAATCAGCGACCAATATAGCCACCTTTCTTTGCAAGGACACTCAAAAGCCTGCCATCCATGGATTCTGTCAGTGTTTTGATCTGTTCACCATCAACATTGCGTGCAGCAGCAACCACAGCCTCCCAGACACTGTTCAGAGAGGTGTACTGTTTTCCCTCCTTGTAAATCTCACATTTGATGATGGACCACAGGTTCTCAATGGGGATCAGATCAGGTGAACAAGGTGGCCATGTCATTAGTTTTTCTTCTTTTATACCCTTTCTTGCCAGCCACGCTGTGGAGTACTTGGACGCGTGTGATGGAGCATTGTCCTGCATGAAAATCATGTTTTTCTTGAAGGATGCAGACTTCTTCCTGTACCACTGCTTGAAGAAGGTGTCTTCCAGAAACTGGCAGTAGGACTGGGAGTTGAGCTTGACTCCATCCTCAACCCGAAAAGGCCCCACAAGCTCATCTTTGATGATACCAGCCCAAACCAGTACTCCACCTCCACCTTGCTGGCGTCTGAGTCGGACTGGAGCTCTCTGCCCTTTACCAATCCAGCCACGGGCCCATCCATCTGGCCCATCAAGACTCACTCTCATTTCATCAGTCCATAAAACCTTAGAAAAATCAGTCTTGAGATATTTCTTGGCCCAGTCTTGACGTTTCAGCTTGTGTGTCTTGTTCAGTGGTGGTCGTCTTTCAGCCTTTCTTACCTTGGCCATGTCTCTGAGTATTGCACACCTTGTGCTCTTGGGCACTCCAGTGATGTTGCAGCTCTGAAATATGGCCAAACTGGTGGCAAGTGGCATCTTGGCAGCTGCACGCTTGACTTTTCTCAGTTCATGGGCAGTTATTTTGCGCCTTGGTTTTTCCACACGCTTCTTGCGACCCTGTTGACTATTTTGAATGAAACACTTGATTGTTCGATGATCACGCTTCAGAAGCTTTGCAATTTTGAGACTGCTGCATCCCTCTGCAAGATATCTCACTATTTTTGACTTTTCTGAGCCTGTCAAGTCCTTCTTTTGACCCATTTTGCCAAAGGAAAGGACGTTGCCTAATAATTATGCACACCTGATATAGGGTGTTGATGTCATTAGACCACACCCCTTCTCATTACAGAGATGCACATCACCTAATATGCTTAATTGGTAGTAGGCTTTCGAGCCTATACAGCTTGGAGTAAGACAACATGCATGAAGAGGATGATGTGGACAAAATACTCATTTGCCTAATAATTCTGCACTCCCTGTATTAAAAACTGAAAACACAAATAAAAGCTCTGAACACGGAGCGTTACTGTACAGTGGGTCCAGAAGCTGCATTAGCTCTGCTGCTAGCAGTCGCTGCTGCCCGATGCCGACTCGACACAGAGGTAAATGTAATAGGCCGCTTACATGATTGGCCCAGTGTCATCATCACTTGACCTGTGTCTGATCCAGGATTGGATATGTGAGTCACACAATACTAGCAGCAGCCAGTGCCAGTGCGTTTCACAAATGTGACCTCTGACCTTGAGTTCAGACTCAAACTCACTTTCAGTGGCTGCATCTGTGGAGTGAATTTTGAACGTAGCCTAATTCTCGAGTTCTGGGATTTTGAAAAACCTTGACCCCTGACCTTGAAGACGAGGTGACTGACATTTAAACTTCTCCCAGACTTTTGCACCTGTGGTGTTCATTTGAAAATCCCAGACCTCTGACCTTTAAGTCACTGAGATTCGAACTCATCTGAAAATTCTGATGGACGTACCTACGATGTCAGTTTTTAAATCTATGTTAACGCAAACTTGGGTTAGCATGCCGCGCACCTGCCACAGCCAGCAGATTAGCAAACACTGCTTTCTGGATTCATTTAGAGCCTCTTTAATGATCTGAACACTACAGCTGCTCCACACTAATGTTAGTGGGAGCTAATTTGATTATATCAGATTTGGACTTGGTGGAGTGCTTAACATCTTCATGTTGTAGAAAGATGCACTCTCACACCTTTAATGAATGACAGACATTATTCCAACAGGTGTCATCTTCGCTGAGAAAGAATATTTATTTCCTTATTGGAGATCATTTCGTCTTAAGTACGGCCCACTCCTCAAGCCGTCCCCTTCTTGCTGTGAGTCTGTCCAATCCTAACCTGAGTTTGTTTTCCAGCTTGTCGGTCATCTCGGTGCAAACTCCTCAGACTTCTCCCAAATGAAGTCTTTTCCTTAGCTCCTTTTTCACCTGGAAACCGAGCCGCTGCTTCCATTGTCACTAAACATATTTGGGCTTGTGTTGCCATCCCTCCCGAGCAGGTCAGATCTGTGATGACGGTAACAGTTGAAAAAAACTTTTAGAGACTTTTTTTATTATTTGCATCAAATATCTGCTCTTGGAGCAGCCTATCCTGGACAAATCGACATTCTTTTGAAATCTATGCCATGTGTAGATCATCTCCCCTGTAGGATGATTTATTTTTAATAATTTAGAGCTCTGTTCAAAACGTCTGCCAGACACAGCAGGAGGCTGAAGCTCTGGAAGCTCCTGAATCAGGAGTGTTTACTTTTTCCCTCTGACTGATGTTTTTTATTTCAATTATAGGAATTATTGTAAAAGAGGCCAATTTTATGTATTATATCTTTGAATACATAACCTTTATCAGTAGCAGTGTTTCAAAGAGGATTACACTGGTGGGATGTGCTGATGTTTTCCACGCTACTGTATTCCTGATAAGAGAGCGACGACAGGCTGATGTCAGGTTAGAAGTTAGTACTACAGGTACACTGCTGCTAAATGTGCATGAGGAGTGTGTTGTTGTCATTGTGTACTCGCACAGCACGCACAGTAACACAGGAGGCTGTCAGGGGCCTGTCCTGTCGCACGGTTTAGTGTTACAGTAACAACATCATCAACACAAAACTGCTCTGTTTGAACTTCACAACACGGTGAAACAAACACTCCCTGCTGTCATGACACGGTGCATGCAACCAGTGTGCAAGCACACAGTCTCCACTGTCCAACCAAATCTCACAGTTCACTGGGGTTTCAAACGACCTCATTTCACAAAGGCATTCATGGGTTAAGCAGCTTTTCTCACAACAACAGGATCAAGTCTATTTCTTTCTAAATGTCAGCACTGAGTCACTGTCCAGTAAGAGTTTAAAGTTGGGTCAATGCTTATTACATCCCTGCTGAATTTATCTGCTAGCACACAACAAATAAACCGTCTCTACATTTTATGGCAGTTGGGTTTTAATGGATCGACATCAACAAAAATCCAAAATAAAAACACTTTACGTAAAAGCGACGTCAGTAATTGTGACTCCCACGGACTGGCTGTGTCCATGTGGGCACACATGTGGGACTCCTTGGTCTCAGTGTTTTATGATACACACTTGTTCACAGGATCCATTTCTTCTGTTCCAACCTCTCCACCACCATGGACAAGAACCAACGAGCTGTTCGAACATCCAGACAAGGCTGTGATGGCCCACAGCAACAAGCTTACTGAGAATTATTTGGAAATGGAAATGGCATGCGGCCGCAGGATCTTCCTCATCAGGTGAAGATGATCATGAGAAAGGTGGCGGATGAGCCTAAAACGACTTGGTGGTCTGAAGGCAGTTGGACCACAGTCTTAAGCCAGTAAACATCTCAGTGTAATAAAACCATCTGGAGCCTTGGGCATGAACACAGCCTGCTGAGTTTGGAGGAACAGAAATGCCGAGCATGACCCAAACAGCACCGCTGCCCCCAGGAAAGCACAAAGGTACAAACATTATTTCTGTTTCTCTGCAAAGGTTACAGGACAACCTCACACTGAAGGGCCAGTGAACTTCCACTGAGATGGGTTGTGGATGATAACCGCCCACGACATACGACCAAGCCAACAAGACTATGGCTACGTCACAGAGTAGCCTCGCCAGGATCCAGACCTACAGAAAACCTGTGGAGGGAGCTGAAGCTCCAAGTGGCAGCCAAGAAACCTGAAGGATTGTTTCTGTAAAATCCCTCCTGAGAGGTTCGTGTGCATATCTGTTGCCAACTACAAGAAAAGTCTTACAGCTGTGCATGTAAGGGTTTCTCCACCAAGTACTCACTCATACTTTGCTAGGGGACTAAATATTTACTTCATGTAATGACATGCAAATCCCATTTCTATAATTCTAACTGTTATGTAAAGCGTTTTTGGTTGATATTCTCTCTCCATCCACTAAAATGAAACTAGAAATGACAGACTGTTCCCCCCACTGTGTGCTTCTAAGATGCCAGAGGTGCACTGTGGACCCGTCTATAACAGGCAAACTGCTTTTTCAAGAATTTCTAAAAATAGAAGAGAGGTTAGAGAGCGGTCTGTGATTAGCCACCACAGCAGGATCAAGTCATGGTTTAATTATTGCCACCTTAAAACCTCTGGGATGGGATTTCTATCAGAATCATCACTGTTAGAATGACTGTTGGTACTGCACGTACTACTGTCAGTGTCTTTTCCTTCAGTATTAACTTAGACACGGGGCCGTACACTCTTTCTACCTGTGCACGTTTTATTTACAGGTGTTAATTACTTGCATTCATACTAGCTTGAGCTTCTAACCTGCTCTTAGCCTCTTGTTTAGAGTGGAGATGCTGTCAGTGCTGTGTCGCAATAAGCCTGATTGAGGTTGATGGAACCAAATCATTTCAATTAAGCGCAGGACTTCAGTATGTGTGTGCACAGACTGAGCGTGGATACGATGCTCTGACATCATACCTGAGAGTGCCTTTGTTTGGATAAAATGGCTGTGACAGCGTCTGAGGCTTGAACTGTACCAGGTCACAGTTGATATTGATCCTTTCTGCAGAGCCGACATATCATTGCATGCTACGCTTATTTTATCAGCAGAACTGCTGATGTTGCATAGAAGAACAAGGTTACACACGCTGCTTTTAAAGCAATATTTCACTTTGTTGGTTTAAGATACGCGGCTCTGTGGCTGAGCTTTGAATTCAGATGTTTTCTAATGTTGTTCAGGTACAAATATGTTCATACTGCAGGAACTGCCCTTGTTTCTGAAAACTACTCATTTTGTTTAATGCAGCCCACAGTTTTAACACACATTACAACATGTCCCTCACAGAGTTCGCTGTGAGGCTCATAAAGGAAAGAAACCACTGTAAATATGACTTCCCCCTGGGCGGCTGACAACATAAACACATACAGGATGTATCACATCGCTCTGGACCAAGATAAGGACAAACGCTCACAGAGTCTCTCACCTTTGCAGCGTTTAGGAAATGATCACAAGTTCACCTCTGAATATTTCCACCACATACATACGACCTGTCTTTCACACGTCACACCTGCCTTCTGTGAAGTTTACTGATAAACGTGTGACAGCTTCTTAGAGAACATTTAATACGACAAAAACAAATTGAATGTATATAAAATACAACACTACTCCCTTTAAAGTAAATATTGCACAGAGGCTTGCACTGAGTGCTGGTTGTAATGTAATCTCTAAATATATATCTCCTAGCAACCTGGTAGAAGTGTGCATACACGTAGATTTCCAACCGTTCTCAGTAACCTGTAAGAACAAAACTCATTTTAACTGCAATTTAATTAAAACCTCCAGAAGAGCTAAAAATTGATTTCTGTCAAACTGCAGTTAAATAAACTGATTTTGGAATCTGGGACAAAAATCTTTGCATAACCAAACGACAATAATTCATTTGAATGTGTCGACTGGTTTTCTGGCTCTAATTCACACATGATATTCTGACTCGATATGGAAATCAGTTTTTGATTTCACAAGTCAGTATGATGTTGTTCATTAGTGTATAAGGCCACTCGTTAACAGGGCACGCTGGCTTCACTGACACTTTAGAGCAGCGGTCCCCAACCTTTTTTGCGCCACGGACCGGTTTATGCCCGACAATATTTTCACGGACCGGCCTTTAAGGTGTCGCGGATAAATACAACAAAATAAAACTAGTACCGGTACCGAAAAAAAGAAGATTTATTCATAACACACGTGAAAAGACCCAGGAAAACCGATTTAACGATAAAAGCTATAACAAAATAACGCCAAAAACTGATAAAACCCTGAAAACCATACATTTCACACCTGAGCCTCAACTCTTGCGGCCCGGTACCAAACGACTCACAGACCGGTACCGGTCCGAGGCCCGGGGGGGGGGACCGCTGCTTTAGAGTGTCTGCAGGGCTTGACCAGCGGCTGGGGTGTCAAAGATAAGATAAGATAAGATGACTGAATCCATCAGGAGCTGACGTGAGGCTGCATACCTGGAGCTGCTGCAGGATGCGCTCCCTGGGCTGCACCTGATGTCTGCTGCAGCTGTCCTGATAGGCCAGCGACACCTCTGTGAAGGTGAGTCTGCTGTCAGCTGAAACAGGAGAATCTGCTCATTCACTGCTTTAATGTCTCTGCATTCAGTGAGCAAAAGCCACCATTCAAAAGTACTTAAGGTAAGTGTGTGTGTGTGTGTGTGTGCGTGCGTGTGTGTGCGTGTGTGTGTGTGTGCACTGCAGGGAACTGTCAGTGAGAAGGACATGAATGTCACTCTCTGAATGATCAATCAACCAATCACGTATCTTAATGCATCAAGCACAGCTTTATATCCAGCTGACGTGAGAGACAACATTTGATTCTTCACTGAGGTCTGAGTGTGCACAGGTGATCCCCTAATGTGGATGCACCAAGTATAGGTCAGTCAAAACTACTGTGTGGAGTCCAGAGGAAATATGGAGGAACATGAACACTCCAAAGTCTCCATTAAAATGGGTTCAAAATAATGATAAATAAAGAAAAAAGCAGATGTTACTAATGCTTGTCTTCACGGGAGCAAACAAAGGCAAGTAGGAAAATATTCAAATATTATTTTCCTGCAAAATCCCTCAGATTATTTTTGCTATAATCCCTAAAAATGCTTGTTATAAATAATACATGAGTTGGCTGGATTTTAGTTCAGCTTTTCTGCTACATGTTTGATGCTTTTTCGAGGACAGAATAAGAGTAACATGCTAACATGATGTAAGGTGCATCTTTTTAACAAATACATTCAAATCGTTGATTCAAAATCTCAAATATAAATATAAAATATGTAAAATTCTTTAATTTACTTCTTTTAGTGAAATCATAGATTGATCACGTCCTTTAGATATTAAGATGCTAAAATAACATGTAGTGGCCATTTTTAATGAGATGTTAAGAGCTTAAATCAGGTATAGAAGTGAGAGCTACACTTCCACCATCACTGAACGTCATCACTTAAACAGCAGCTCACCCAGTTTCTCAGCGTTCCCATGCTCAGCAAAGCTGGACACTAGCTGTTCGTCCGGAGGGAAGCACACATGCTTTCCTCCTTTACTTCTCTTTGATTTCCTTCTGGGCTGTCCTGAGCTGTCATCGTTCTGCTCATCATCACTGCAGTTGGTCATCGCCTCTCTTTACTTTAGGACTGCAGCACGGAGCGCTCTATTGTAATAGAAGACCAATGGTTAGTCAGGATGGGAACTCCAGCGCCGGTCACGTTACATGCTATCCATGCAGCTGTGACAGCAGCTACTGAAGTACTTCTGGTAACATAAAAGAGTGAAGTAGTGACGACGTGCCCTCGTGAATGTGAAACGTCTTCAGTCTGTGGCGACACTGAAGAACCAATATCTTATTCATGAGCTGTGCACTGTTACCCAATATGTTTGGATCGAATGACACACTGAAAACAGGTAAGGCTCTGCACATTTACATACTTATTCAGATTCATTTACAAAATTCAGGGCTGTTCTGGATAAGACAAACACAGGTAAGTTACCGAGGTAACCACGTTCGATCAAATATTCTTAGTTATCCAAATACTTTGGTTGAGTTTCCCACTGAAGTGTCTGTCTCTGCAAGCTGTCTGACAATGTCAAAAAAGACAGAATGAAACAGACAAAATACAGAAGCAGCAGTTTGTGGAGACAGTTCAGAGACAACAGTCTGTGTATCACAGCCAACCTGACACAACACACTGCAACAGCCACTGAAACACGGCCGACCTTCGTCTCTGCAGCAGCCCCCACCAAGCTTCTCTAATGATGGTTTTTCAAGGGTTACAGTTACAAGAATGAACTTTTCATTGGAGTAATTTGTTTCTTACAGAGAACATTTCTTAGAAACACACAAACACGCAAATGAACAGCTAAAGTGCAGCAGCCACTGTAATTATTGTGCTAAGTACAGTAAAGTGTGACAGAGCACAACTGTAGAACAGGCCAACTACAATGAGCTCACCCTAAACACCAACAAAACAAGAAAGGATGCCCCTCCCCTCTCCATAAAAGTGACTTTGTGGAGAGGGTATCCTCTATTAAGTTCCTCGGCACCCACATATCTGAGGACCTATCTTGGACCACAAACACATCCGCCCTGGTGAAGAAAGCCCAGCAGCGCCTCCACTTCTTGGGGGTTCTGAGATGGTACAGGCTGCAGTCTGACCTCCTAGTGTCCTACTGTGCCACCTGTGTGGTACACTGGTTGCACAACAGCTGACAAGAAGAGACTACAGAAGGTCATAAGAACTGTAGAGAAGGTGATTGGCTGTACACTCTCCTACCTGCACTTAATTTCCAGCTCAAGATGTCTCTCCAGAGCCAGAGCAATTATAAAGGACCACCTTCATCCTAACCACCACCTCTTCAACATCCTGCCCTCTGGAAAAAGGTTCAGACCCATCAGGTGCAAAACCAACAGACTAAAGAACAGCTTCTTCCCGGGAAGGGACCGGTCCCCTCCAACTACCAACCAGTAACCTGCCTCAGCATCACATGGAAGCTCCTGTCAAGCATCATAGAGGCTAAGATGAACAGACACATGAGTGGGGCACAGAAAGGGATGGGCAAGAATACCAGAGGAGCAAAACACCAGCTACTGGTAGACCGAGCAGTCAGACAAGGCTGACCAACCTGTGCACTGCCTGGATTGACTACAAGAAGGTCTATGACTCAATGCCCCACACATGGATCCTGGAAGGCCTAGAACTGTACAAGATCAACAGGACCCTGAGAGCCTTCATCAGGAACTCAATGGGGATGTGACAACACTAGAGGCCGACTTCAAGCCCATAGCAGTTAGGACTGCTGCACTTCTCCACACAGGGCACTAGCAGCACTAGCAGCAGTAGGTTCTTCAGCCTGTGAGCACTTGTTACTAGTTGTTGCTGTTACCACTGTTGACGATGCAGCAGCCTCGACAGATAACAAGTCACTTAATTAGACACATTTTGCTGCATCTTTTTGTAATTTTGTCTTCTCTCTTAGCTTTTTAGTGCCACCTTTTCATTTTTGTTTGTTCATCATTATCACCCACTTCTTCCACTGTAAACTCTGCTATACAGGCACATAGTGAAAGTAGGGGAGAGGCAAGGGCGTAGATTTGGACACGTCTCCACCAATATCCAGCGGTTATTGAATTGTCCCCAGCAACATTTCGATCTCTTCGAATAAAGAAAAACAAACCTTATAGAAAGAAAAAACGATCTGTCAGCGTCTCATTCACCCAGCGTGCAGAAAGAGTTAAATTACGTCCTCTACTGGAGTCCTACGTCATGTGACAAATATGGCCAATGTGATTGGCTGAGCCTTTCAGGGAGCTCTGTTTAGTTTCAGCAGCGGTAAGCCTGCGCTGTGAGGAGGAGAGGAGGACGGCTGCAAAGAGGAAGAACCTGGATGTAAGAAATTGTTTTTCAAAGAAACCTGTGAGTCACTTAACGCATAAAATGTGTCCGTCATAATAACGTTACAGGCTATGCTAGGCTTTGGCCCACATCAGTCTAAAACTGTATGTAACCATGAATACCGTGTTTTGGAAACTACCTGCACAACAGGCAGCACTATTAGTTCTCTCAGTCTCAGAGCAGCGTTTCTAATTTTGATTGAAGCTGTCAGAGAAACTGTTAGTTTACAGAGGCTGTTAGAATGTCTAACGTCAAAATGTTGGTGACACAATAATTTCATCCTAATGGCACTGACATGTTCATAGGGTTCATTTTTGAGACAAAATATCATGAGGTAGTCGCGATTTTGCAGATATTCCACCTTGTAGTGCAGTTTGCACAGTTTTAAAATGCACTCAGCTTACAAACATTACTGATGAGTCAAGATCTGCACAAAGTGACAGAAACACTGAAGCAGCTACACATTTTATTCTTATTGTCATGTATGTCCTGTTTGTCAGGTGACAGAAGAACCAACACAAAGCTCAGAGAGTAATGGTGACACAAGGTCACAGGTGAAACTGGATGATGACCTGTTGGTTCATGACTGTATTTGAAGCACATGTGTGACTGCATGTATTTGAATGTCTCACTGTTATTCATCAGGTGACAGAGGCAGCTCTGCCATGTAGCTCAGACAGAGGTGAAGAGGAGAGCTCACAGGTGACTGACTGATGATTTAGTGTTGTAGATTAACAAGAGGAGAAAGCATGTGTTTGGCTCCTTCACATAGTGGACATTGAGTTGTTGTGGGACACCAGTAGTTCATGTTTAGAATAAAACATCTCAGCTCACTGAGTTGATCGGAGCAGTTGTGCCTAAAATGTTGCATCATTTTGCTGAGAGATCTTTTACTTTGTGGTCATCTTAGATGAGTAGTTTTATGGACAAAACCCAGCAGGTCACTGAGTGTTCCCTTAGCGCCAAAGTATAACAGATGTTGGTGTACTATAACTGAACTAATGATGTTAAGTCCTTAAAGTCATATTCTTTTATTGTCACGACTGTATTTGAAGCTATTTTTATTTTTGTATGATACCTGATTTATATGAAATATGGCTGAAGTAAACTAAAGCCTAAAATACTTAGTCAGTCATTTGTTTAATAGTAATTTAACATTATATAGTTCACATATAAAACTATGAATTGTAATTTTAAATGGTTTAAAAGCATGTAGAATAGGATATGTAGGCAAGTATATTTACTTCTCTCTTTTTTTTTAATCAAGAAGACAAAAAGGGAAAAAAAAAAAAAGAAACAGGGCAGGGTTCGGTGGCTGAATCATCCGTCCCCACCGATGCCAAAACCAAATCTACGCCCTTGGGGAGAGGTATTAAGACTTTTGACCACACCAACTTAAAGACAGTCCTCCCCAGATTCCACCAACATGTCTCCTGCCACACCAGAGGAGACAAGACTTGAGACCATGTGTATTCCAACCTGGCTGGAGCCTACAAAGCCACACCCCTCCCCCACATTGGACAATCGGACCATCTCTCCCTGTTCCTCACACCTAGGTATTCACCACTCATCCAACGTGTGAAACCTGCTGTGAGGACAATTAAAGTGTGGCCAGAGGGGACAGACGCAGTGCTCCAGGACAGATTTAAAAACACAGACTGGAATATGTTCACCCACACAGACCTGGACCAGTACGCCTCATCTGTACTGGATTACATCTCCAAAACCACAGACAGTGTCACCACCCAGAAACGGATCACCATGTACCCCAACCAGAAGCCTTGGATGAACCGGGATGTTCGTCTCCTCCTGAAGGCCCGCAACATCGCCTTTAGATCAGGAGATGCACACGCCTACAGCACAGCCAGGGCTAATCTAAAGAAGGGCATCAAAAAAGCCAAACACCATTACAAAAAGAAGGTAGAAGAACACTTCTCCAACTCCAACCCCCGACGCATGTGGCAAGGACTCCAGACCATTACAGACTACAGGACCACCAAACCCTCCCCCGCATCCTCTGATGTCTCCTTCCTCAACGAGCTCAACAACTTTTATGCTCGTTTTGAGCGAGGGAACCCCACAACCACAACCAAAGCAGACATGACGCCAGACCACCAACCTCTGACTCTCTCCCCCACCGATGTAGGAGCGGTGCTGAGCAGGATCAATGTCCACAAGGCTGCAGGCCCTGATGGCATCCCCGGGCGTGTTCTCAGAGCGTGTTCTGGGGAGCTTGCAGGAGTGCTCACAGACATATTCAATCTGTCCTTGGCCCACGCTGTGGTACCGGCCTGCTTCAAATCCACCTCCATCGTCCCGATACCCAAAAACTCCAACCCATCTTGCCTCAATGATTACCGCCCAGTAGCACTCACCCCCATCATCACTAAGTGCTTAGAGCAGCTGGTCCTAGCACACTTCAAATCCTGTCTCCCCCCCACCCTGGACCCCCACCAATTCGCATACCGCCAGAACAGGAGCACAGAGGATGCAGTCTCCATCGCACTGCACTCTGTCCTCTCACACCTGGACAACAACAACACCTACGCCAGAATGCTGTTTATAGACTTCAGTTCAGCGTTCAATACAATCCACCCCTCACAACTCATCAGGAAACTGACAGACCTGGGCATCAGTTCCCTCATCTGCAAATGATTACTGGACTTCCTGACCAACCGCCCCCAACATGTCCGGCTGGATAACCGCTGCTCATCTACAATCACGATGAACACCGGTGTACCACAAGGCTGTGTGATGAGCCCTTTCCTCTACTCCCTCTTCACCCACGACTGCAGACCTGCTGATGGTTCCAACACCATCATTAAGTTTGCAGATGACACCACGGTGATTGGCCTCATCAGTGACAACGATGAGGTCGCCTACAGGGAGGAGGTGGATCGTCTGGCTGAGTGGTGCGACACAAACAACCTGCTGCTTAACACCGAGAAGACCAAGGAGCTCATCGTGGACTACAGGAGGAATGCTGACCCACATCCACCCATCCACATTAAGGGGACGGCTGTGGAGCGTGTGAGCAGCTTCAAGTTCCTGGGAGTCCACATCTCCGAGGATCTCACCTGGACGACCAACTGCTCCAAGCTGGTCAAGAAGGCTCACCAGCGCCTCTTCCTCTTGAGGACTCTGAGGAAGAACCACCTGTCCTCAGACATCCTGGTGAACTTCTATCGCTGCACCATCGAGAGCATCCTGACCAACTGTATAACAGTCTGGTATGGGAACTGCTCTGCCTCGGACCGGAAGGCGTTGCAGAGGGTCGTGAAAACTGCCCAGCGCATCGCCGGAGCACCACTTCCTGCCATAAAAGACATCTACAGGAAGCGGTGTCTGAAAAGGGCTGGGAAAATCATCAAAGACCCCAGTCACCCATCACATGGACTCTTCACCCTCCTGCCCTCTGGGAGGCGCTACAGGAGCCTCCGGACTAAGACCACCAGGTACCGGAACAGCTTCTTCCCCACAGCTGTCAGACTCCTGAACTCTGCCTCCTGACATCTGACCCACGTTAAACTCATGGACTGAACATACACACACCCACAATGGACAACTGTACCCTCAAACACACAATAATAACATGAACTGAACCACCACTCACAACCACCAGCACTTTATATAGCCTCTGTAGAAACTATCTACACCCTCACTTATCTTAACTGCACTACTGTATAGCTCTGTGTAAATAATCATTCTGTACATTCGATAATCTTTAATCCTACAACTGTTTACAACTTGCATAGTTCCCATTTCTGTATAGCTGTATATCTCAGATTCTGTAAAGTTATTTATTTCATATTCTGTATAGTTTTTCATATTTATATCCTGTTCATTGCCTGTACATAGCTTGTACTCACTACAGCCTGTACATACTTATAGTTATAGAATATTCACAACATACTTCATACCGTGTACATTATAACATACCATAATAGACCCATTTCTGTAATATACTCACATATCTATATTATTGCTAATATATATTGTAATATATCTATATCACTAAAGCACTTCTGGATGGATGCAAACTGCATTTCGTTGCCCTGTACCTGTGCATGTGCAATGACAATAAAGTTGAATTCTATTCTATTCTATTCTGTTCTTTTGATTGGGCAATACAGTGACAGTAGTGAAATTAATGAATGCTCTTCTTAACCTAGAAAATATGACTTTTCCCTTCTGTTTCTCTCAGGTGCCTTATATGATGAAGCAGTACTGGTGTAGCTGGATGGGTGGAAAACACAACATTATGGTGCATGGAGACAAAAGCATATATATTTAATCACTTAGGTGCAAATATACACAATCTGAACTATGAACAGCGCGGACTGTGTTTTACTCTGATATATTTGCACTGCCTACAAACTGGGTGAGATGTTTTCATTATTATAAAGACAAAAAGTGACTTTGGATGACCTTTTACTGACTTAAGCAATCACAAAACTCATGGTTCTACACCTCAGGGAGTTATTGACTGCAAAGTATTACGCACAAGCCCTAACATTAAATGTTGTTGTTCTTTCCAAATTAAATAAATTTACAGAATCAAACACAGATTTGGACTTAAATAAATAGCACAATAGGACATATTAGTCCATGGTTTGATAATAAAACAATAAGAAATTAATAACACAGCTCTGATAGTTGATCACGTACTGAAGACCTGCCCCATGGAGGATAAGCAGCAGATAATGGATGGATGATAGTTCCACATTAAAAAAAGGCATTTTCTGTAAACTGTCTGCTTTATATTTACAGGACAGTCTGAGCTCATATTTCTTTATTAGAACTGAGCCCACAGGAGTCATGTTGGCAGGTTTCAGCAGCAGAAATGCAGAAAATAGTTGCTGTTGAAACAGCACTTCTTCTTATATTAAGACATGTTTAAAATATATTTACATCTTTCATATATTAAGAGATCTCGGGGATTAAATGCGTATTTAAACTTCTTCACGCTAACAGAAAGGACAGCTCGTCGCTGTTCACACAGTAGTGAAGCAGCGACTTCCCCCAATAAAATAGCGCGGTACGAGGACGTCACTTCCTGACCGGTAGTTTTGCGGGAAGTTTGGTCCGTGTACAGTTTCTCCTACAGGGAAGCATAAACAACGAAGCGACGGTATGTTTCTGTCATACACGCATATATGTGTACGCTAACGGAACCAACCACAGCGACTCGGGAGCGTGTGCTGTCGGACGGCGTCATGTAGCGGGTCATGTAGGCGCTAATGTGACACACGGTTACTCACAAAACCGCGCAGTTAGCATGAGAGCTAACGAGCCTCGAAAGAACAACTCAAGGTGCAGGTTTCGCACGACGCCATCGCTTTACTGTTTCTCTTTCTGTTGGTTTGAACCCACATGCTAACGGGCGGTTCGTGTGGGGGAAATGTCTCGTATAGGCTGCACACATTAGCAGGTGATGGGGAACTCAGGATGTGGTTAGCTAACTTCGGTACAGATAAAAACATGGTTCTGATGTGACCCGAAAAGTACAAGTTTCCATTTCTTGTTGTGTTTACAACGATGTTTAGCTTAGTTTTATTTTGGAGCGTTGCTTCCATCACGATGGAGCAGCACTAACGACCACCGTGGCTGTGTGTGTGTGTTAGATGCCCCCTAAAGCCAAGGCGGCAGGCAGAGGCAGAGCCCCTGCCAAGAGGAAACTGGCAGAGGAGTTTCCTCCTGGAGAAGTGCTGAAGGACACCATGAAGAAGGAATGGAAGCTGGGGGCTCCGATCGGTCAGGGGGGCTTTGGGGTCATATACTTGGGTAAGAAAGACAATGTTATTTGTATGTTAGTTCTAGTTAACATCCGAGTTTGAGCTGCAAACTTTATATTGAATAAAAGTGAATAAAGATTTTAAGCATGTGTCAACCAAATACTGTAAGTAATGAACATTCCCTCTCATGTTTTCCCCAGCCGAGGAAAATTCTGCAAACCCCGTGGGTGCTGATGCTCGCTATGTCATCAAAGTGGTAGGACTAAGTTTGTTCCAGTCCCGGCATTATTACTCGTCACATACATTTGTCTTTACTCACAGAAAAGTAGCTACAAAAGCCAACTCAACCTTTGTATTTTATGACATATCAATTTCTATTCTATAACACTTCCACTTTAGTTAAGCCCATCAAGAGTTAAGACTTAATTGGCAACATAAGTTCATTGGATTAAGTCCAGAAATAATTCACATACTGACAGGACTTGTTTGACTTGCTTTTCTGCTCTAATGTGCAGACTCATCAGTCTCTCCCATTTGACTCTGAGAATCGTCCGATTTATTTGTTCACTAACTGCAGTGATGCAGCCAGCACAGGCCTTGACCCTGGGCCTGTCAGATGGCTCTGTCCAGTTGCTGGTCACTAAAGTGTCACGAGAAGTGATCACAGTGCAAACGTTGCAGCCAATAAGGCGCTTTCTGCACTGTGACCATTTCCCTGTTTGTATTCTTAAGGAGGAGAAACGGGGAGAAAAAGCCCGGGGATGCCACATCACCCAAGATCTGAACTGAAAATCAGTGGCAACGTTTGAGGGAGCGATGAATCCAAATTTTACGTTTTGGTTCAAATCAATGTCGAGATGTGAGGAGAGACGTACAGCAGCGAGCGTGGTCTGAATAAAAGCGCCGTCAGATCCACTGTGCTGCAGCCCACTGCAGGCTCACATCTGCACGCTGCAGGTGTTGCTGTTAAAAAGTGACGTGATGGCTGTTGTGGGCCAAATGTAAAGCTCTACCTATACAGTGTTTATTCCAACTTTAACTCTAATTATTTGTGCTGTCGCTGTCTGAAACAAACTGTGGAAGCTATTCAACATTTTTATTTAACATTTTAAATATTTTTATTTAAACTGCAGCACGGCGGATTTCGGGGGCTCATTCCCAGCACGGACCTGCTCCTAACTGTCAGAGATGTAACAGTCTGTGAACCTGGATTTAAACACACAGACACACAACCAGTTTTTGCACTTTTGTTTGTTTGTTTTTTAAATGTTTAAACGGAAGAGAAGGAACCGGCCTGCCGTGCTGTGAGCTGTACTCTGGATTGTTTCTTTTTTTCTGCCTGTGAAGGGTGGAAACACAAAAGCCCAGTGTGCTGTTGTGGGTCTGCAGACCTAATGTACCTGTTGATCTGTCCACAGGAGCCTATTGACAATGGACCGCTTTTCTGCGAGCTCGCGTTTTACATGAGAGCTGCCAAGCCGGATCTCAGTGAGTCACATGATCAGACACTATAAACACACACACTGTCAGCGAGCCAAAGTTAGCCCTGCGATCATAACACAAGAGTCTCACCAGCAGGGCAAACAAATAAAAAGAGAGGCAAGTTTCTTAATTAAAAGATGGTGTTGCAGCCGAGGCTCAGAGGAGCCCTACAAAGGAAAGGAAGCGTTTGGTGGCAGCGCCGCCGGCCCTCGGGCCACCGCTTTGCATTTTATATAATAACAATCCAAATGTCAGTCTCCCCTGACGATTAACTGTTATATGACTAAGGAACCAAAGCCTCATATTTTATTCATGCTGGAGTCTCACGTTGTTGGTAAATATTTGTCCCAGCAGCAGATTAGCTCGCGGCCATATTGGCCACTTTCCCCCACTGATTTATACTCTTATTACTTGGAGTCTCACATCCATCACCCACTTAAACCAGCACCAGGCTTCACAGAGTTTACTTCCTGTGTTGTTGATTTCATGTATGCACACATTAAAAGCTCATGTACGTGTCTGATAAGTTTACTCTTGCCCTGCAGTTCAGAGCTGGATGAAGTCCAGGAAGCTGAAGAACCTGGGCGTGCCCCGGTACTGGGGCTCAGGTCGACATGAGAGAGGGGGTCAAAGGTAAGGGTGGGAGTGCTGGGGACAAGTCTCAGGTTGTAACGATGCAGCCCGTCTCTCCTCCCTCTGTGTGACGTTCAGTTGTTCAGGTTCAGCAGTTATATTTGGTGCACGCAGCTCGAGCTGTGCATCAACTCTGTTTGACTTTTCCTCCATGGTGTTTGCATGTTGCACACTGGATGGAGTCACATACACACACAGTTTTAAAGGAGAGGTGGGCATGATTACGCTGATTAGAGCTTGTGTTTTCCCAGCTCAGGTCTCTGCCTTCTATAGCAGACCTCACTCTGATTCATTCAGTGGATTACTTTGGCACCGCCTGATACCATGTAGTGGATCTCAGTAGTAGCACTTGTTACTGGTTTCATAAGGGCCCAGTGGCCTGATAAGGCATCAGCTTTGGTCCCGCCTGGGTCACATAGTTAGCACTATCCTCAGCCCTTCCATCACCTCTCCTGACCTCCTCTGTGCACTTATAGTAACTCAGATATTTAAGCTAATCTCCCTGTTTACACCTTTTACAACTCAATTTTTAATATTTTATTATTTTTTTACTGTGTTAATGTCTTGAAAGCTCGATGAAAGAAAACACCAAATAAGAAGTAAAGTGAAACAGCTGCGTTCTCCTCACAGTAACAGGTAAAGCTGCAGCCTTTCTGACGCTCTGCTAACAAAGCTCTCTGTACCAACCAGATACAGGTTCATGGTCATCGACAGACTTGGCACAGACCTGCAGAAGAAGTTTGAGGAATGCGGAAGGAGATTTCCCAGAAAGCTGGTCCTGCAGCTCGGCCTTCGACTGGTTGGTTTTGTCACGATGAAGTTGTTTCAGTCTGAAACACTTAGGTTGTAAGCAGCAGGTCATGACCAACATCCTGAGGATGAACGTTGTTCGCAAACTGAAAATAACTGATGATGAGGGTCGAATAACAAGCGGTTTCATCCTCAGAGTTAGTGATGCACAGGGGAGGAAATGGGTTTTCCCAAAGAGACACAGAAGTGTATTTTCAGTTGTGTTAATGATTGTGGGTCAGAAGCATTCTCCTGCTCATCCTGGAATGATTGTTTCTGCTTTTAAAGTGAGCTGAAACTGTAATCTGACACCGCTTTACGGAAACGCAAACGTCAGCAGATTTCCTGCACCTGTGCTTCCGATCGAAAATCCTTTGTTTGCATGAAAATACCAACAATGAAGTAATTTGTTTACACAGTCCAGTAAGATTTGTCACAATGACACTGGATAGACTGTGAAATAGTCATTTACTGTGACTCTCTTTCTTGTTGGAAATCCCACGCTTCTCTTATAGCAGCGCGTCTCCCCGTTCGCTCTAGTTTATTAAGATCTATGTGGAGGAGGTGAAACTTTGTTTCTGGTCAGACTCTCCTCTGTGGTGCTCAGCCCGGCTACATTCCCCTCTAAAAGAGACAAATGTTTATGTTCTGAAACTGAACGTAATGAATCGAGTTGCTAATAAAATCCTTGTAATGTGATCACAGGTTTGGCTTTATGTGGCTGCTGCTCAGTGAGGTGATGACGGGCTGAGCAGCAAACTGCACATTATATTTAAACCATGTAGTGTGATTACTTTGTACTAGGGTCTTGCTACATTACAGATGTGTCTGTACTCTGTATTTGATGGAGTATTTGTTCCTGTGCAGCTGGATACCCTGGAGTACATCCACGAGCACGAGTACGTGCACGCTGATGTGAAGGCGTCTAACCTCATGTTGAGTCACAGCGATCCCAACCAGGTCAGTTGGAGTTCCAGCGTGCTGACTGAAACTGTGACAGTTTACAAAGTGCCGCTGTGACCCGTGGCATCGGCGGGAGGAGGAGCCTGGTTTTGGTTGGAACACACTTGCAGCGCTTCATTAGATTCAATTAGGCTTTTGTGACGGGGGGAGGTGAAGCCAGAGTGTTCAGACGGGGGAGATTAGATGGCAGGAGCACAGAGCTGCAAATAAGGTGGGGGCAGGGGCAAATATTTAATTTGGAGATTAATAATGTATCATCGGTGGTGTTATTAAGGAGCTTTTTATAAATGACAATTTAGAAATCAGCCCCTCAGGATTTTAATATTGGCTCTGGTTGTTTTTCCTGCTCTTCCTCGGAGGTGGTGAATGTAGGTTTGCTTTTATTGCTCTACATTTCTTTATTAAAGCCACAGAGAATATAAGCACAATGCAAACTGAGGAATAATAAAGTGATATGGAGCTGGAATTAGAATTGAAATCCTGCTTCTCCTGTCTGTGTACAGTCAGTGAACACTGCTAAAACATGGATTAGTACTGTGTGTATGTGTGTGCATGCCTGAATCTTTGTGTTTGTCAACTGTAGGTTTACTTGGTAGATTATGGACTGGCCTATAGGTACGCACCTGAAGGTCTGCCCAAGGAGTACAAGGAAGACCCCAAGAAATGTCACGATGGTACCATCGAGTTCACAAGCATCGACTGCCACAAAGGAGCATGTAGGTGCAAACGCACGCGAGTAGTCATGACGCCCAACATGGTGTACAAAACCAGAGTGGTAATCTGAAAGAGTCAGCAGGCTCTGATGTTTTTAACCATGAACAGGAAAATCAGTGTGAACGGATTTCAAACCATTTTAGTGAGGATGGTTTGGAACAGCTGGGCTGTTTCCTCCCCATTTAAACTGGGATTCAGTACACACCATAGAGTGTAGAGTGTGACACGGCCCCACGTTCGCCCAGAGACCGAAACAGTACCCATGTTTGTTTTGCTGTGCAGTCAGAGCACTTTAACACGGCAGTGTGCTGGACTGACTTACCTTTGGGGCCGCAGTCGTAGTACTGAGTGTGTTCAGCCACAGCGTTGTTGCTCCAGCTGAAGTTTGCCAAAGAACAACACTGATACTGATTGGTGTTCCTCATCTTGTACAACGTGGAAATAACCTGGATGCTATTATGTACATAAGTGTCTGATATTGCTAATGTTGCTACGTGCGCCATGTTTGCTAACAGCCGCGTCCAGGCGCAGCGACCTGGAGATCCTGTCCTACTGCATGGTTCAGTGGCTGTGTGGTCGGCTGCCCTGGGAGGACAAGTTGCAGGACCCGCTGTACGTCAGAGACGCCAAGATCCGGTATGTGAAACTCAGCACCCAGCCTGGGTGCTCCAGTCAGCAACACTTTGCCGTTTATACAATTCTACAGTACGTTTTATTATTTACATTTTTGTTTTGTGTTATACAGTTCACACTGATTGATGTGTATTAAAGAAAGTTGTGCAACGTTTTCACCTCCAGGAGTCAAGAAAACATAAGCGAGTTCATGGCCAAGTGTTTCTCCTCTCAAGACAAACCAGGTGAGACAGACTGACAGCGGCGGCTCTGTGGCTGCGATGGACCAGCGCTGAGCTGGTCACACTGACGTGCCTCACCGTATTATTCATATACTGTAGACTTTTGTACACTTGTCACATCATGAATGCTAATGTTTTTATCTGGTTGTGAAAACCACAATGCCCTGCATAATCCCACAGTCTGAAACCATGTGACCTCAAATCATATCAAGTTCATGATTAGTCGAGCATTTTACCTTTCCATTATTTTAAGTGTTTAAGGAGTTTAAGTTGCCTTGGAGTTGTTGTCAGCTATGATCAGTACTGTTAGTGTTCTTTGATAAGGTTTGTGTGTTACAGCAGCATCATCAGTAAAGTGTGAGTTGATTCATTTCGTCTGTTCCTGGCTGCTCTCATGTGTTTATAACATGATGCAAGTCCTGCCTTTGAGCAGTGACCACCTGACCTCTCACTGGGATAGAAGTACAGGCCACAAGCTGCGGCAGTAAATGGCAACATTGTTGCCCGACTGTGCTAAAAGTTGCCTTTTAATGTTGGTGTTTTGACCGGAAGGCAGCGTGTCGGTTCAGAGGAGACGTCGCACCTCCGTCCTTCTGCTGTGCTGAGCACGAGCAAACTGTTGTTTACTGCTCCGTGTGTGTGTGTCTCTCTCTCTCTCTCTCACCCCTCCCTGTCTCTCTCTCTCACCCCCTCCCCTGTCTCTCTCTCTCTCTCTCACCCCCCTCCCCTGTCTCTCTCTCTGTGTGTGTGTGTGTGTGTGTGTGTGTGTGTGTGTGTGTGTGTGTGTGCGCGCCAAGTCTGAAGAAAGTCCCACCACACAACATTTAGCCTGACGTTGACATCTGAATGCAACACACTATGGTGACAACAGTGTGTGGGGGGGGGGGGGAGCTTGTGTTTAAGTTATGTCTTTGTTTATGAAGTGTTTGATGAAAAGAACATGGCTGACCTGATGGTCTCGAACGAGCAAGGTGTGAGGGTTCTGATGAACGGGCTTCTCCTTGTGTTGCAGATGAGATACAGCGGTTCATGGAGGAGGTGAAGTCTCTGGGCTACACAGCCAAACCACCGTACGACAAGCTGCGCTCTATCCTGCAGGCTGGACTGAAGACCATCGGTCCTAAAGAGGACGGCAAGCTGGAGTTCACCTCTGCCAGTGGAGCAGCGGCGCCTCCCACCAAGGTCAGCGCTCCTACTTGTTTCTAGAGGGAAGCGAGAAAAGGCAGTATTTGAGCTCGAGCCTGTGGGGGTGTACAACTCTGACTTACCGTCGAATTATTTTCCTCATTTAGTCGACTAAGAAATGAACAACTGTCGCTTCATCATAATTATTTCTAACTTTGTTTGGTGATGACAGGAGCAACTGTCCCATGGTTTCAGGCATCATTGTGTCCAGTTCACATCTATGAACTGTATAATATGTAGTTGTTGTGCATCCTCTGCATTAACTCATCCACCAGTTCACTTTGTTCTCGGTTAGTGTCCATCCTCCAGCTGTCTTTATGGTCGAAGGCTTTGTGTGTAGGCTCCTATAGATGACACATTTGATGTCCACTCCAGGGACTGCTCACAGTCCCCTCCGCCAACACCTCGGGGTCGCCTATCTCTTCAGATTGTTGTGGTCATAGGGGCGTGTCCAGAATGAAGCGATGCCACATGGTTTGATGAAATGCCAAGTCTGGTATTATGGCCGATGCCACTCGGGCTCCATGGTGCTGGGTAGTGATCACAAGGCCTGCTAGAGGATGTCGAGTCTTGATGGTTTTGTCAGAGACATTCACACCAGTAACCTTGTGGACGGCTCCTATAGTGCTCATCGTGTTCCTCCTCGCACAAAGAAACAGATACTGTTCCTGCTGATGGGTTACGGACCCCCCAGGGGGGCTATGGCTGTGCTGGGCGACACGGCAGACCTGGCCGTGGCTGGACTGGCTGTGAAACCTGGTATCTCCTCATGCTAGTGCTTTGGGAGTTGTCTCGTTGTTGCCCCTCTAGTGCACCTGTTGTTAATTTCATTAACACCAAAGCAGCTGAACTGGAGTCATTAACATTGCTCTCTTTGCCTCAGCTGATAAGAAGTTTCCCTTCATGTGTCTGTATGCAGCAGCCCGTCTCTGACTGTTCTCAGTGCTGGTGCTCATCAGGACAAACATCATCGCCTCTGTACGTGATGCTGGAGCTCTCAGCTACAACGTAACATTTATATGTTACTCCCCCTGTCTCTCCCTCCACCCCCTCGCTCTCTCTGTCCCCCTGACTCTCCCTCCACCCCTTCCCTCTCTCTCTCTCTCTCTCTCTCTCTCACACCCCCCTCCCCTGTCTCTCTCTCTCTCTCTCACCCCCCTCCCCTGTCTCTCTCTCTCTCTCTCACCCCCCTCCCTCTCCTGCTCTCCCTCTCTCCCCCCCCGTCACTCCCCCACGTGCTCTCTGTGCATATGGAAGCTGCCACTGGGGACGTGGTGTTGCCAGCCGAAGGGTTACTGGGCCCTGGTGCTTGTTATTGTATGTAATTATCCCGCCAATCTGTTCACCTCAGTGGGTGCCGCATGGTGATCATGAGGTAGCAATTGTCAAAATGGAGGCAAAAATGGAAAGGGGGCAGTGGGCGGAGTCTCGTTACACAGGCCCAGAAAGGACGGCGGCGGATGGAGGAGCTGATTGCCTGTGATAAGCGCATCGCTCTCTCTGGGGGCACCTGTACTTCCTGAGGACATACCGTGTTTGCTTTGACAGACATAAGTTTATGAACTCTTCAGCAGCCGTCGTGTTTGTGGAAGCTCTACAAAGTACATCTCACCTTGAATGAACCCAGGTCGGTCCATGTTGTAGTCGATGCAGAGTGTCACAGCCCTACATCAGGAGAGTAATGGCGACAGTCAGATTCTAGTGCATGACATGTTTCCTGTGGGGAGCCTCTGGGATTTCCTCATACCTGTGATAGAACTTCACGTAGCAGTTTTCCAGCACAGAGTTTGAGTGCTGAGGAGAGTCTATAATGAGGAGCTCAGGGTCAGTGAGACGCACATAATCATCAGTGCACGCCTGGATCGACTGTTTGCATCCATCATAAAGCTGCAAGGATGTTGTGGCTGCTGTTGGCTGTGACTGTGTCATTTACATGTGTGTGTCTGTTAGCAAAGGCTAGATGGGCATGCACATTGTAGACTTGTTAAACACCTCAGATTATGTTAAATGATGATTCTGGATGAACTACAGTGTTTCTTCTTGCCTGTGCCCCCCCCCCCCCCCCCTCACAGCAGATGCCCCTCCCTGAGCCGGGGGCCAGGTTTCTTCCTGTTCAGTTTTTCTTCCCACTGTCACTGTGTGGTTGTAGCATCTTTACCTTACAGAATAACTTAGTGTGAGGCGATGGTGGTGATTTGGCACTAATACAATTACAAACTAATACAATTAATACAATTCAGTAAAAATAGAATTAAATCTCAATTTATGGCATGAGGCAGTTTGACGGTAATTATCTATGTGGGAATTTATTCATATTTGTTCTTGATTTAACATATTCTGTAGAAACAAACTGTACAGGACCCACAGTGGACTCCCAGGTTTAAAGTAATGTCTTTTAGTCAACATCAACACACCGCCTGGTGCTTCTCTTCATATTTATCGTTTCTCTCTCTGTAGAAGACGACCAAAAGAAAGATGGCAGCCGATAGAGCGGAGGAGAGCGAGGTGGATTCGAGTCCCGTCAAGAAAAAGAGAGTCGCAAAGAAGAACGGTTGGTTTCCTCTTCAGAGTGTACCGGTTTTTGTCAGTGTATCTCTAAATAGAGTAACTGAAGCAGAGGCTATGACTGAAAACTACATGACAACATTTGGGTTAAACGATTGACAGCCTGCTGAATTTAACTTTGCAGACAGACCAAAGAAAAGTCCCCAAAAGACTCTGAAATCCAGGAAGGTGCCCAGCAGTGACCCCAGATCCAGACTTGTGGAAATGGGAACCCAGACATCACCCGGACTTGCCCAAAAATCCAGAGGCAGACCCAAGAAAACGAGCACCTGAACATCCACCTCACTCCTCCTCTCAGGCTTTTATGTTGGATTTACTTTGGGCTGTTACACTGTTACACTGTGCTAATAGATGCTGATGTTTGATTGCATTGTAACAATAAAGAGATAACGACATTGATCAGTTGTTCTTATTAAAACTTCTGGGCCAAAGTGTGAAGAAGCTCAAACTTCAGTTGTCCTGTTGCTTTTTTATGGCACGTTTGAGGAACTCAGTGGCGCATGAATTAAGAACGAGTCCATAGATGGCGCTGTCTTTAAACTGGGGGTAAAGAAATGGTTTCCCACTTGTCTGCAGATGCTGAACAATAATCGGATTGCTGTATCAGAGAGCAACCTGGGGTTGGTATCTGTCCCAAGGATACTTGGAGACTGGATCGAACCTCCCACCTTCTGATTAGAGGATGACCTGCTCTACCTCCTGAGCAGTGATGGGAACAACGGGGTTAGAAGTAACGGCATTACTTTTTTCAGTAATGAGTAATCTAATTACTATTTCTATCGTTACAACGCCGTTACCGTTACTAACAAGAAAATGCAGTCGCGTTACTATGTTTCAACAAACAGACGGCTGACGCTGTGTTCAGCTTACAGCACCTTATATCAGCTGCAGGAAGTAGCTGTAAGTAATCTGGGCGCTACAGCTTTAAGCAGCTGCGCGCTCCCGCGGACAGCGATCACTTTCTGGCTGACATCACTTTTTGGCACAACACCTGGAGCTCAGGGGGCAAAACAATCGCATGAGAGCTGCTGTTTGACTGAGGAAGAACAAAGTAGTCGTGGTCAGCCAATCACATGACCACTTCAAGACAAAGCAACAAGGTGACTCGACAGCGCAGCGAGCTCTCTCTGCTTATGAGCCCAAAAATTAAAAAACAAACCAAAAACAGCCTGTTGGTGTTGCTGGAAAAATGCACCATGTCGACCAATCAAAAAATGATATGGCAACATGACATTTGGTTGTTTAGGAAGAGGAGGAGTGATGAAGAGAGAGAGAGAGAGTTTTGAGATTTGTGACGTTTAGCGTGTTTGGAGTGTGTAGTTAATGTGTTGTCTTGTGTAGTTAGTGTGTAGTGTTGTGGATAGTTTTGTGTTGTGTGTCAGAACAATGAGGCGACTGCTGTCTCCAGGTAGAAACAGGAGTGACACACCTGCTGCTGTCACACCTGCAGGTATCAGGCTGTGATGTTCTCCTTTATAGTGGACAGAAATATTTGGCACAAATAATTTGTGGCATCTTATTGAAGAACAGCTGATTATTCTGTAAACAGTTTGACATGGTTATTAGAAAACGGGTAAATGGCTGCAAATCACTTTGTTTGCAAAACTTGTGCATAGGATTTTAAAATTGACAGTTTAGTTTTTGCATTTAAAGTTATAAAATATGATTCATTAAACATGTTTGTGGCTGTTACAGTAAAAAATATCACTTTCTACTCGGATTTTATGTTTTTTTTTATCTGATTTTAGATCAGTTGTGTTAATACTGTAGTCAAAATGAAAACATAACTGTAAATTCAGACACGTGAGGTTGTTCTGAAAACAATGAGACCAAACAAGGCAAGGTAAATAGTTTTTAAAGGTGAAATGTAGAGGAAACACCAAAAGTAGTTAAAAATGGCCAATTATACCCTGGAGGGTTAAACTTTTTTTTAAAAAAAGTAATGCAATAGTTACTTTTCAAGTAATTAATTGCTTTTAGAATCTTGTAACTCAGTTACTAACTCAGTTACTTTTTTGAAGAAGTAACTATAATTAATTACTTTTTCAAAGTAACTTGCCCAACACTGCTCCTGAGCTACTACTAACCAACTGCTGCTGTTCTTAACACCGTTTAACATTTCACAATAAACAGCAGTTTGGGTCTATAATGCTGTCCTGATCTCGTTATAGCACCTAAAGAAGACAGGTGCAGGAAGGTAGGGCCACTGGGATCTCTGAGTCGGTTAGTCATTTTATTCATTTATTTATTTATAAAGCACATTTAAAAACAGCAAAGAGTCGACCAAAGTGCTGTACAACGTAATAATGAAACAATAACATCATCAAACAGGTAAGAAAATTCAAATACAACTTGGTAACTCTCATACAGTATAGAAAGCCAAAGAGGAAAAATGTGTTTTAAGATGGGATTTAAAGAGTGACAGGTGGGGCCTTTCTAATGTGCAGAGGTAGATTGTTAAAGCTGCAAAAGGTCAGACAAATAGTCTGGTGCTGGGCCATTTAGCGCTTTATAAGTCAAAAGTAAGATTTTACATTTAATTCTAAAATGCACTGAAAGCTAATGAAGAGAAGCAAGCACCGGGGTAATATGTTGGTGTCTCTTCACATGAGTCAAAAGGCAGGCTGCAGCATTTTGTACAAGTTGGAGCCGTGCCAGACCGGACTGACACCGACGTATAGCAAATTACAGTAGTCCACTCGAGAAAGGGCGAACGCATGGACTGCTCGCTCCAGGTTTTTACAGGATAAAAATGATCTCACCTTGGATAGGAGCCTTAATTTAAAAAAGGACCGCTGAACAACTGAATTAATTTGTTTCTCAAATGCAAGTTTGTATCCAAGAAAACCCCCAGGGTTTTTCTTATTTTAACAACAAATGCTAAGTTACATAAATCTAAATCTGGGGCATTAAAGTTACGGCTTGGTCTAAAACTAATTACTTCAGTTTTGTCTCATTAAAGGTAAGAAAATTTGAGACCATCCAGGTTTTAACTTCGTCAAGGCATTTGAATAAAGATTCCATGGAAGTGGAGGTGTTTCTATTAAGCCGCAGATAAATCTGGGTGTCGTCGGCATAAGAGTGAAAGCAGATGTTATGCTTCCTAAAGATTATGTCTAGGGGTAGCATATAGATTGAAAAGAGAATTGGGCCTAATACGGAACCCTGCGGGACACCACAAGTAAATGGAGCTGTGGAGGAAGTGAAATCACCAAGGCTCACGGAAAAAGTCCTCTCGGAGAGGTACGACCGAAACCATTCCACAGGGATACCTTTGATACAGTCGTGAGATCAGAATACTGTGGTCAACAGGATCAAAGGCTGCAGTTCAGTCTAGAAGCAGGAGCACAGCTGAGCCACCTGAATCGGTGATTAACAAAATGTCATTAAGAATTTTTAGGAGGGCAGTTTCTGTGTTGTGGTGGGTTTTGAAACCTGACTAGAATTTCTGAAAGATATTATGATTATTTAGAAAGGATTGTAGCTGCTCAAACACAATCCTCTCCAAAACCTTTGACAGAAACGGAAACTTGGAAATATGTCTGAAATTAGCAAAAACAGAGGAGTCAAGGTTCGATTTTTTAAGTACTGGCTGCACTACAGCGTGCTTAAATCCAGTTGGTACCACTCCACAGCTGAGACTACTATTAAAATAGTTAAAATGTCGGAGCCGACTACCTTAATAATCTTTTTTAAAAATGTGTTGGGACTCCATCTGTGGGGCAGGATGATGTCTTTATACTATTACAAAGATCTCCCACTTGGTTAAAACACACAGGCTCAAACTGGTTAAAAGCAGTAGAACAGGTATATGTTAGTGAGGCATCGTACAGAGATAGGGTCGACACAGATCGAAGCATTTCTATCTTATTAATAGAAAACTGCAAGACTCTATGGCAAGTTTCAGCAGAGCTATACATATGAGAGGCAGGGGAGGTATTCGACCCGAATCAATAACTGAGAAGAGAGTTTGGGGATTATTAGAGTTGTTTGCGAGAAACTTAGATTTTTCAGCTTTTACAATGTCCTGATATCTCTATAGACTCTCTCAGCAGCAGAAAGGAAACTTGTAGCTTGTCTTTTTTCCATTTTCGTTCAGCCTTCCTGCACTGTCGTCTAGCTGATCGGGTCGTCTCGTTTGTCCTCGGGTCTGATTGAGTTGTCAGCCTTGCATTTACTAGAAAAGTTTGATTCGATCTGCTCGGTGCCATCAACAAGGGAAGAACCCGACCATTTTTTAAAGGCAGTGGAGAACTGTTCTATAGTCAGTGGTTTAAAAACACGATAACGGCGTGTTGGGATTGTTGGTTTAAAATGGCAGTGAGATAAAAGTATGTTAAACACTATTGGACAATTATCAGAGAAAATCGCATTCGATATTTCCAAATTAGAAATTGGTAATCCAGAAGACAACACGAGGTCCAACGTGTGGCCCTGTACATGTGTTGGATCCAATACATGCTGGGTGAAGCTAAAAGAGTCTATGACATTTAAAAAGTCTTTAGCCAGCAGGTTGGAGGAGCAGTACACATGGATATTAAAATCCCCTACAATTAAGATTTGATCATAACTTGGGATGATTCCTGCTAAGAAGCTAGAAAAATCACAGATAAAATCTTTATTATATTTTGGGGGTCTGTATATTATTCCAACGAGAGATGGGCGTGGATTCCCCAATTCAAAAAGTAGAATCTTGAAGCTTGAATAGAAGTCAGTTGATAGTTGTTTATATGTAAGCTTCTTCTTAAAGACAGCCGCAACTCCACCCCCCCGTCTGCCCGTCCTCGGCAAGTTTAAATAATCACAGTCGGTTCAGTAAATTGAGCTCACCAGCTCTCAGCCAAGTTTCCATTAGGAGCATAAGGTCCAACTTTTGTTAGCTACGAGCGAACGTTAGCAAGGCTAATCCTTAATGAGGTCGAGGAGCGTCCACAGGTTCTGGAAGTTTACTCCTCTCCGATGATGGCGAGGAAGCTGCAGGCATGGGTTTATTGTAGCAATCCCAGCGACAGGAATCAGACAGGCGTAAGCCATGGTCGGAGGGGTCCAGTGTTTGACGCAGTCAGATCTGGCCACATCGCAGTATTGATCATTACTGGGACGTAAGAAGGCAAGCACCTTTCCATTAAAGCAGTTTAACAAAGTTCATTCATTCAGCACTCACTAATATTAACACGTGCACTGGAGTTTGAAGCTCAGGCCACGTCCACACTAAAACATTTTCCTTTGAAAATCTTTTTCTCTCCGTTTCGGCCTCCGTCCGGCGTTTTGGGTCAAGGAAAACTGAGCTTTTTGAAAACGCTCTCCAAAGTAGATAAATTTGAAAACGCCGTTTTCACGTTGCAGTTTGGACTGCGAAAACAGAGGCTTTCGAAAACGACGAGGCATTTTAGTCATGTGATGCAGTCATGTGATCAATTCAACTAAGATGACGGCATTGTGCAACAGTTGTTTAGTTTGCTCTCAGTTTTGACAGCCCTATTAATACCAGTTTGTACATGCTCCAGATAAAACTGGCTGCTTTTCCTCCACATTTTGCCGTGAAGAGCCAGAAAGTAAATAAATGGCAGACGGAAAAAACGCAGCTTGCTTACATCTTACTTTTCATGCGTGCGCAGTACAGGAATGTAGCGTTTTCAGTGTGGATGAAAAGGTCTGAAAACTACAGTGTGGATGCGGAGCGTTTTAAGATGAAAACGCCGTTTTCAAATTTATCCGGATTAGTGTAGACGTAGCCTCAGTATCCTGTCCCGTGCCCTACCTGCTGAGGCCCCGCCTGCATGCAGGAGTTTACAGGTTGCCTCACGTTTGTTGTGACCATGCAGACTCATCACACGCTTCAATCACACTTTGAGTATTTGTCTGGTGCCCAGGTTACCCCAGGCTTGGAGCGTAACGCTACCCAGTAGTATATAAGTAAATGATTTCTAGCTGTGTAATTAACGTGTTCTACACATTGATTATCAATAATATGAATATTTTTCTGTATAATGAGTACTTGAGTATATTTGAATAACAAAAGTACTACA
The DNA here is from genome assembly GCF_900408965.1 of Simochromis diagramma. Taxonomy (NCBI): domain Eukaryota; kingdom Metazoa; phylum Chordata; class Actinopteri; order Cichliformes; family Cichlidae; genus Simochromis; species Simochromis diagramma. Next base: position 486,090 of record NW_024387170.1, read on the forward strand.
CAGGATTGTGTGCTAGCACGCTAAGCCCAGCGACACGTTTCTCTTTTAAAAACATGTTCATACTTTGCTTCTATAGTTTCAAGCAGCAGAAAGGTAAATGTCATATTTGACTTTCTGAATCCACTTGATGGCGTACGTACAGAAGCTCCACTGCTGGGCTCAGCGGTGCTAACGTACACGTTCACAGGTCCGTGGGAACGCTGTCCTTTCATGATTCCACATGGTCACATGTGTCTGTCTCTGTGCTGCTGCTCAGAAATGTTTCACAATTATCAAACTTCCGTCAAGCAATCCAAATTTCATTTCCTTCAAAGTGAGTGTGCAGGAGAACATTTTACACATGAGAAGCTGCTGACAAGCTGTCCGTTTCCCCTACATCCATCCGTATCCTCAAGCTTATGGGCCATCCCAATAGGATCCGCCCCCCACACAGCTCTCATTAACTCCCAGCAGGCTCCCCTCCCGTCCTTTCCCTTGGAGGAAGTCATCTCCTCTAATGTTAGTGTTGTGAGGGCCCTCAGGGGCCCCTGTGGAGGCCGGTGGCTTGTCATCGATCGTTACAGCCACTTCAGAAGTAAAAAGGCCCCCTACACGGCTCTCCCCTGCACCTCCTCTGCTCCAGCACAACCCCGCCCCCTCTCAGACATTGACCTTGTGGGTGCCACAGCCATGGGCCCACATTAGGGGGCAGTAGTACATAATGATGGCAAATGGATGTAGGTAGGTGGGGGCAGAGTGACAAACTGTGGAGGGGGTAGCAGGGACAGCACTTAAACACAAGGCAGCAGAGAGGTGCACAATTTGATCCCGAGCGGTCGTGTTCTAGCATGGCTGTGTTATCCAGCGGCCAGCCCGGCAGGCAGCTGCTGCCCGCATGTTTGCTGTGGTTGGCCTCCGATCGGCGAGCCGGCAGAGCGTGAAAGCCTCGCAGCAGTAGCCTAACCACTGCTCTCACGATATGGATGCTAACCCTCCCCAGGCTCACATGCCAATAACTCAATAACAGTTTCCCCAGTCTGTGGGTTTCCTGTGTTTGTGACAATTGTCAGTGTTTTGTGGGGTAGGGGGGTGGGGTAGAGGATGGAGCGCATTCAAAGCAAGGTGGAAGGTACAGCCACAGATCACACAGGGTCTAAAGTTTGGATGCACAGCAAAAGTGGACTTGGAAAGTTTCCATCCATCATGATACGTAGAGACACGAGAAACCAGACAAAGTGTGCAGATTTCAGGCTGCTGTTAAAAAAGTGTCTATTTTCATTTATTTACACAACATTAGACAGAAACTGGACACACACAGTGATTACTACATCACAGTAGTAATCAGTACTAATTACAGTAGTACAGTACTCTGAAAACCTATTTGCCCTCTACCTGATTCACTTTTTGCATATTTGTCACACTTCAGTGTTTCAGATCATTAAATGTAATATTATACATTGATAACCTGAGTAATTACGTCATGGTATTCTTAAATGGTGCTTTTTTAATTAAGGAGAAAAGCTAGCTTATATTATTATTATCATTATTATTGTTATTATTATTATGCACAATTGGAGATAACAGTGGTGAACCTTCCCAGGAGTGGTCAGCCTAAGCCCATCAATGACTCATCACAGAGGTCACCAAACAACCAAGAACAATGGCTAATCAGAATCAGAATCGCGTATATGCGCAAACACATGCAAGGAATTTGGTTCTGGTAGATGGTGACTCTCAAGCACAGCAATGTAAATGTAATATGTAATATCACTGCACTCAGTCAAGGTCAGTGCTGATGAAAGAGGCTGGGAAAAATGGCATCCATGGGAGAGTTCAGAGGTGAAAGCAGTGGCAAAAACATCCCGCTGAACCCTAAGACCTTTGGGAAATGTGGACTGATGAGACGAACAATGACATCTTTGTTTGTTTCCCTTCACATGTGGTGTGAAAGAACACTACATGGTGGTGTAGTGTGATGGTCTGGGGCTGCTCTACTCGTTCCCCTCACCCCCAACAGGTTGTGGCAGATGGAGAGCCTGGTTCTGCTGCAGCTTTCTTCCTGTTAAAGTAGAGTTTTTCCTCCCCACTGTCTCCTGGTGCTGTCTGATTTGTTGATTGTCTCAGTGTCGGGGTTTCTTGATAATATTACAGGATCTTTATCCTATAATATAAAGGTCCTCAAGGTGACTGTTGTTGTGACCTACAGCTATATAAGTAAAACTGAATTGATTTTTTCCTTAAGAAGACTCAACAAGTTGACACATATGACAGTTAAGAAAGCTCAGCAGTATGTTTAAGCCTGTTTAAGTGCTTACTGCATTTAAACACCAGAATACAAATGCTATTCTTTCATTAGTCCTTCAGCACTCCTGACAACACCAGATAATTTGGTCATAATGTGTTATTTACACTCAGATAGTTCCAGGTGTTCATAGTTTCAAAAACGGTCTGTCAGATTTGGTCATCCCAAAAGTGATTTGTGGGAAAAACTGAATGCAAATTGCCCGAGAGTCAGAATTACTAAAGCTTCAAGTTCTAGGAGGACTGTGTGCATCGGAGAAAGCGGAGGCGTCTGGAGGAAACGCTCCTGTGGAAACTTTGAGAGCTGCAGTGTGGATTTTCTCTGTCGTTCGATGAGGCTCATGAACATCTGCTGGGGTGTTTTGTGCAGCTCAGCAGTCATCAAACTAGTATTCCCCTTTTTCATTTGCTTGTTTGTTTGTGTGTGTGTGTGTGTGTGTGTGTGTGTGTGTGTGTGTGTGTGTGTGTGTGTGTGTGTGTGTGTGTGTGTGTGTGTGTTTGTGTGTGTGTGTGCACCTCTAGAAATCAACTCATGCCAGTGGCTTGTTTGTTCTTTGGTCAGTAATACAGAACTCCTCTCACTGCTTGAAAGCAGTATTTCATCACTGTGTCTTAGTTTTCCCACTTTTTCCAAATGAAACTAGTAACAGTAGACACGTTCGATGTTTAAAGGTGCCTGCGATTGTCCCACACACAATCATCATCATCATCATAGAGACCAGACCCTTGAATCGCTCTTTATTGTGCTGGTTAAGAATTTTACATGTGTCACCTGATCAAAAATATGATGATCAGACCGTATAATTAGGATAATTAGATACTGGTGTAATTACAGGTTTAGAAACAGGTTTATTAAAATCATTACATACACTGTGTATGAAAGACACACATGAGCCTCAAGTGGCCATCTGGGGAACTGCACTTTTGCTCTGCTATGCTAGCAGAGTTGTTCGGGCCAGTGGACACAAACGGCAGTGATATGGTCAACGCGATGACACACATCAGCCTATTATGATGACTGTGCTGTAAGCGAGTGAGTTTGAGGGAGAAAGAAAGCGTCACACTGTTAAAAAGTAAATTTCACTGTGAACTAGTCACTAAATCACTCCATGTTCCAGGATATTAAAGAAAGAATTGATGCATTTTTAACATTCTGGTGCCTGTTAGGACACAGAATTAGATCTAAAAAGTAAAGAAGAAAGTCATTTTCTTTTCATTGTCTTTTAAAGCAGACCGTGTGGACTTTTTTGTCTTGCTGTTGTGAATAATCTGCTGTGTTAGTGGCCTCCTGTATCTCCTCTCAGCACTCCCCGGCTCTTCAATTGTCACAGCTTTGACAGCAAATCTGCATTTCACCCTCCACTCTCACCTGGGAAAGGGAAAAAAAGGAGCACACCGATTCTATTTCACCTGCCTCTCCCCCCAAAGTGTACGATAAAAACTTTCCAACAGTTGCAATCATCCACACCTACCTCCCCCTTAAACTCCTGTATGAAAAGATGCGATAAAATTTCACTCTGTTTGTGCTGCAATTTAGCCCTCCCTCTCCCCCGTTTGTGTCAAAACAACAGAATCACCTCTCCCAAAAGACAAAAACACTGAAAAAAATATGCACGCAGGTTCCAGGTGTGGGGAGAGTGTGTGGGTGAAGTTACGGTACATTTGCCATTCTAGTTGTGTGTAAATATTAGAAAGCAGCGGGTTCCTGGCGTGAGGAGAAGCCAGGCAAAGCGGCGGCACTAAGACAGGCATCCTTATCGGTATTGTGTTCAGACTCCGGCGTGCTCCTGCTGTTTGTAATCTGCAGCTGCCGCTGTGAGCAAAACTGGACAGGCATTTATTGTCCCAGCAGGAGGACGCTTGACAAGAGAATGTTAAACACTCCGCTACCTGCAATTTTCAAAAAGCGATAGCAGACATGATAAAATGTACACACACATTTAATTTCATCTTTTCTTTTTCGGGGGAGGGAGGAGAAGCAGCAGCACAGAGGAACCGAGACTCGGGGAAAGGAGAGAGGAGTCTCTGTGAGCTCTCACTGTTGCAGCAGTATACGCGAACTGTGGACTGAATGTGGGCTTTCATTTGATTTCTGGCTGATGGTGGCGTCCTCCACTGCACACATGCACACAGTCACATGTGTAGGTGACACACAGGACTGTGGAAAGTCTTGTTTGGGTAAAAAGCAAGCTTAGCAGTAGGCTTTGGTAGTAAAACAAGCTGATGGTTGAACTTACCCTTCTTCACAGCTGGCTTACCAAGAAGCATATGCAAGATGCTTGGCAACCCACCTCCACCACAGCTTCTTATTTTGTGTTCACCTGTTCTCTTTGATACCTGTTCTGTGGTCCCTGCTGTGTGCTTTCATATCTATGCATGAAGGGAATGGGAGGTCTGGTTTCAGGGACTTCTAAAAGGGACCTCTTAAGACTTGCTATAGATGTCTATCTATGTGTACATATACAGCTATACACACATTTATTTATTTATAAGGAACCCACAATAGTGGTTGCTAATCTCACTGGCACCCAAGCCATCAAGTATAACCTAATAAAACATTACACAATGAAGATGATTGTAATAAAGACGCAAAATATCCACATAATTGTCTCTTACATCCACAATAAGGTTTTACACTTGTAAAAACATACACATGCAAATGTCACTAGGTATACATATTACACTCAAAAGTCATCACCTAGCATGCATGTCTTTAGACTGAAGGACTTGCCAATCCATGGATGTACTTTTGTGGATGAGGCCTCCTTTGACTTGTTCCAGTGCATCCTGAATTTGCTTTATTAGATTCAAATTTAATTAGGAACATGTTCTCTAGAAGAACTTTCTCCTCCGTGCTGACTTGATCTCACCCTGTTACTGTGTGACAGACCTCAACAGCACGGTCCTGTCCCATCCTCTGATCATTTTTGACAGCATGGTAAAATCATACTGGCAGCAGAGATGTTTCCTTTCCTGATTTGGCTGTGTGAGCAATGGCTCTTAAATTGGGTCACAGCGGCTAATGGATCCCATGCCGGGAGTGCCATTAAGAAGAAATAAACCTATGTGGACATATTTATTAAGCAATTTGCACCTCGTGCCATCTATTAGAGGGCTAATAAGGGAAGCTGTCTGACTGCCCTGCCTCAGCTTTAAGTGAATATCAAAATGTACGATTACAGTGCAATCAAATCAGAGGTATAATTATGATGTTTAGATTCACACAAGGGTTGGGGATCTTTAACGGCATTTTCATAACTCTAAAAGGGAGAGTTATTAAATTACATTGTAGTAGTTAATGCAACTATTTCTTGTGTTAAACATGTTTCTGCTTGTTATTACTGCCACGGTTATTACTGCCACTACAGCTGGAGGAAGGTGGTGGTGCACCATCAAACAAACAAGCAACAAAGACAGAAAAACAATGTGCAGGTCACAGTAACGACACTAACTGACACTAAGCTATGATATTTGTACACTAGACTGTGATATTTGTACACTAACCTGTGATGTCTGTACAGCAACCTGTGATGTCTGTACACTAGCCTGTGATATTTGTACACTAGCCTGTGATATTTGTACACTAGACTGTGATGTTTGTACACTAGCCTGTGATATTTGGACACTAGCCTGTGATATTTGTACACTAAGCTGTGATATTTGGACACTAAGCTGTGATATTTGTACACTAACCTGTGATGTCTGTACACTAGCCTGTGATATTTGTACACTAACCTGTGCTGTTTGTACACTAGCCTGTGATATTTGTACACTAACCTGTGATATTTGTACACTAGCCTGTGATGTTTGTAGACTAACCTGTGATATTTGTACACTAGCCTGTAATATTTGGACACTAACCTGTGATATTTGTACACTAACCTGTGATATTTGGACACTAGCCTGTGATATTTGTACACTAGCCTGTGATGTTTGTACACTAGCCTGTGATATTTGTACACTAACCTGTGATATTTGTACACTAACCTGTGATGTTTGTACACTAACCTGCGATGTTTGTAGACTAACCTCTGATATTTGTACACTAGCCTGTGATGTTTGTACACTAACCTGTGATGTTTGTACACTAGCCTGTGATATTTGGACACTAGCCTGTGATATTTGTACACTAAGCTGTGATATTTGGACACTAAGCTGTGATATTTGTACACTAACCTGTGATGTCTGTACACTAAGCTGTGATGTTTGTAGACTAACCTGTGATATTTGTACACTAGCCTGTGATGTTTGTAGACTAACCTGTGATATTTGTACACTAGCCTGTGATGTTTGTACACTAGCCTGTGATGTTTGTACACTAGCCTGTGATATTTGGACACTAGCCTGTGATATTTGGACACTAAGCTGTGATATTTGGACACTAAGCTGTGATATTTGTACACTAACCTGTGATGTCTGTACACTAAGCTATGATGTTTGTAGACTAACCTGTGATATTTGTACACTAGCCTGTGATGTTTGTACACTAGCCTGTGATATTTGGACACTAGCCTGTGATATTTGTACACTAGACTGTGATGTTTGTAGACTAACCTGTGATATTTGGACACTAGACTGTGATGTTTGTAGACTAACCTGTGATATTTGGACACTAGCCTGTGATATTTGTACACTAGCCTGTGATATTTGTACACTAGACTGTGATGTCTGTACACTAACCTGTCATATTTGTACACTAACGTGTGATATTTGGACACTAGCCTGTGATGTTTGTACACTAGCCTGTGATATTTGTACACTAACCTGTGATATTTGTACACTAGCCTGTGATATTTGTACACTAACCTGTGATGTTTGTACACTAGCCTGTAATATTTGGACACTAACCTGTGATATTTGTACACTAACCTGTGATATTTGGACACTAGCCTGTGATATTTGTACACTAGCCTGTGATGTTTGTAGACTAACCTGTGATATTTGTACACTAGCCTGTGATGTTTGTACACTAGCCTGTGATATTTGTACACTAGCCTGTAATATTTGGACACTAACCTGTGATATTTGTACACTAACCTGTGATATTTGTACACTAGCCTGTGATATTTGTACACTAGCCTGTGATGTTTGTAGACTAACCTGTGATATTTGTACACTAGCCTGTGATGTTTGTACACTAACCTGTAGAGTTGGATGTCTCGAGACCGGTCTCGAGACCACTTTTACGTGGTCTTGGTCTCGGTCTTGGTCTCGACGGACTTTTGTCTTGGTCTTGGTCTTGGTCTCGCTGTTTCGGTCTTGCGTTCTCAAGTCGACATAGTGTTCGGGAGATTTGGAGTCAACCATCAGCGGAGCGGGGTGGCTTACTGGGCTTAAGCCCAAAAACAACACACGAAGCACAGAGCGCACCGTCGTAAATTCCCCCTAATTTTGGTATGATCCGAGCTCAGGCACTAGGGGACTGAGCACAGCACCCATGTGAGCGAGGGGGGAGAAGCTGCTGCCTGCGAATTTGCTGCAGACAGAGGAGAGCTTAAGTTTGACCAGGTACCTTCCAGACCATCTCCGAGACAAGCTTTCCCAGATGAATGTGCCTGATCCCATCTGCCGGTGGATCACTGACTTCCTGACGGACAGGAAGCAGCATGTGAGGCTGGGAAAGAATGTCTCGGACTCCCGGACCATCAGCACCGGCTCCCCTCAGGGCTGTGTTCTTTCTCCTCTGCTCTTCTCCCTGTACACCAACTGCTGCACCTCCACCCACCAGTCTGTCAAGCTAATCAAGTTTGCAGATGACACCACCGTTATTGGGCTCATCTCGGACGGGGATGAGTCTGCCTACAGGAGGGAGGTTGAACGTCTGGTGTCCTGGTGCAGCCACAACAACCTGGTGCTGAATGCCCAGAAGACAGTGGAGATTATTGTGGACTTCAGGAAGCACACAGCCCCACTCCCCCCCATCATCCTGACTGACACCCCCATCACCTCTGTGGACTCATTCCGCTTCCTGGGTACCACCATCACCCAGGACCTGAAGTGGGAGCCCACCATCACCTCCGTCATCAAGAAAGCCCAGCAGAGGATGTACTTCCTGAGGCAGCTGAAGAAATTCAACCTGCCAACATGGACGATGATGCAGTTCTACACTGCAATCATCGAGTCCATCCTCACCTCCTCCATCACCGTGTGGTACGCTGGAGCCACTATCAGGGACAAACAGAGACTGCAGCGTGTTGTGCGCTCTGCTGAGAAGGTGATTGGCTGCAGACTCCCATCTTTGCAGGACCTGTACACCTCCAGGACATTGCGGCGTGCAGCTCGGATCTCAGCTGACCCTTCTCACCCTGGACACAGTCTGTTTGACCTGCTCCCCTCAGGCAGGAGGCTCCGGTCCATTCGCACCAGAACCTCTCGCCATAAGAACAGTTTCTTCCCCTCTGCTGTTGGACACATGAACAATAACCATATGACTGTCCCCGCCACTAACACATGACCCTACGCTGTGTCACTGCATCATTCCATGTTTGGCACTGATCACCACCTGCACTCATGTATATATCTTTCTACGTAGCACTCTTAATTCTTATTCTCATGTATATATCTCATGTATATCTCATGCACATATCTTTCTACGTAGCACTTTTAATTCTTATTCCTACTTTTATTTTCTCATGTCTATTTAAGTGCTATTTATGACACTATGTTTGCACTGAAGCACCGCAGCAATTTCCTAATGTTGTAAACCTGCTCAACATTTGGCAATAAACCCCTTTCTGATTCTGATTCTGATTCTGATGTTGTTCAGTATATCTATGCAAAACATGAGGAATTTCAATACACAGCAGTATATTCACAGTTGAAACCAGATATTTACATACACTTTATGGAGAAAACATAAAAACTTTTTTTTACTGTTAAACATCAATTTAGAGTAAACTTTTGTTTTAGATAAATAAATGTTGAAATATCTTTTGAATTAGTTAAATGTCAGAATAAAAAGAGGGCGCTGTCTATTTTAATCACTTTCATCAAATTTAGGAGTACATGTACACTAAGTTTATTGTTAATTAATAAGAAAACTCCAGACGATTCCATTCTGAGCTGAAGAAGCTTCTGATAGGTTAGTAGAGTCCATGTGAGTAAACTGGTGGCACACCTGTGGATGCATATAAGGCAAAACACAGAGCCTGTTTCTTTGACATGGGAAAATCAAGAGATGTCAACCAAAACACCAGGAAAAGAATCGTGGACCTCCATAAGTGTGGCTCAATTTTGAATACAATTTGGTGCCATTTGCAATTAAGAAATACAGGTAGTTTCTCTCTTTACTCTTAAAGTTAACAAATATGTTTTTTATATTTATCAATCTAAAAAAATAAACATTTAGTCTGATTTGATGTTACAATTAAAAAAGTGTTTGTGTTTTTATCTGAAGAGTACATAAATATCTGGTTTCAACTGTATATTTGATGATGTTGGTGTTTGGCTTGATTGTCAGCACAAAGAGGGAGAGAGAGGAGCAGAGAGGGAGAGAGAGAATGACGACAGAACAGAGATGGAACAAGAGCAGGTGAGACACACATGTTAGTCAAATGGTTGTTTGCCAAAACTCATCAGAACATGTATCTAGTACCTAGTGTTTCTTTTTAGATACCATTTGTTACTTTTCAAATTCTATATTTATTAAGTTATGCAGGCTTGTTTGCACAACGATGCTAAATAATTAAATAAACTTTTCTCAATCTAAATAATTAAATAAACTTTTCTCAATCTAAATATTGTACTTTGGTAGAATTAAAAAATAAGTGTAGTGCAGGTCTATGATGATTTTTAGTGCTACTATCATCTAGTTCTGATTCTGGTTCTGTCTTGGTTACTGTTGTAGTCCTGTTTTAATTCCAGATCAGTTCTGGGTCTGGTTGAATTGGGGTTTAGTCCCTGTGTCTTGATACAGGCCCGACTTTGTTCTGCCTTGCTGCTTAATTAAAAAACTAGTTTAAGGTGTCCTGCATATGTATATAGAATAGCATCTGGCTGCAGTTTAAAGACTTTTTTTGTCTCGGTCTCGGTCTTGGTCTCGTCTCAACTTGGTCTTGGTCTTGGTCTTGTCTTGGTCTCGATACCCTCTGGTCTTGGTCTTGTCTTGGTCTCGGATTAGGCGGTCTTGACTACAAGTCTACTAACCTGTGATGTTTGTACACTAGCCTGTGATATTTGGACACTAGCCTGTGATATTTGTACACTAAGCTGTGATATTTGGACACTAAGCTGTGATATTTGTACACTAACCTGTGATGTCTGTACACTAAGCTGTGATGTTTGTAGACTAACCTGTGATATTTGTACACTAGCCTGTGATGTTTGTACACTAGCCTGTGATATTTGTACACTAAGCTGTGATATTTGTACACTAAGCTGTGATATTTGTACACTAACCTGTGATGTCTGTACACTAAGCTATGATGTTTGTAGACTAACCTGTGATATTTGTACACTAGCCTGTGATGTTTGTACACTAGCCTGTGATATTTGGACACTAGCCTGTGATATTTGTACACTAGACTGTGATGTTTGTAGACTAACCTGTGATATTTGGACACTAGCCTGTGATATTTGTACACTAGACTGTGATGTCTGTACACTAACCTGTGATATTTGGACACTAGCCTGTGATATTTGTACACTAGCCTGTGATGTTTGTAGACTAACCTGTGATATTTGTACACTAGCCTGTAATATTTGTACACTAACCTGTGATATTTGTACACTAACCTGTGATATTTGGACACTAGCCTGTGATATTTGTACACTAGCCTGTGATGTTTGTACACTAGCCTGTGATATTTGTACACTAACCTGTGATATTTGGACACTAGCCTGTGATGTTTGTACACTAACCTGTGATGTTTGTACACTAGCCTGTAATATTTGGACACTAACCTGTGATATTTGTACACTAACCTGTGATATTTGGACACTAGCCTGTGATATTTATACACTAGCCTGTGATGTTTGTAGACTAACCTGTGATATTTGTACACTAGCCTGTGATGTTTGTAGACTAACCTGTGATATTTGTACACTAGCCTGTGATGTTTGTACACTAACCTGTGATGTTTGTACACTAGCCTGTGATATTTGGACACTAGCCTGTGATATTTGTACACTAAGCTGTGATATTTGGACACTAAGCTGTGATATTTCTACACTAACCTGTGATGTCTGTACACTAAGCTGTGATGTTTGTAGACTAACCTGTGATATTTGTACACTAGCCTGTGATGTTTGTAGACTAACCTGTGATATTTGTACACTAGCCTGTGATGTTTGTACACTAGCCTGTGATATTTGTACACTAGCCTGTGATATTTGGACACTAGCCTGTGATATTTGTACACTAAGCTGTGATATTTGGACACTAAGCTGTGATATTTGTACACTAACCTATGATGTTTGTACACTAAGCTATGATGTTTGTAGACTAACCTGTGATATTTGTACACTAGCCTGTGATGTTTGTACACTAGCCTGTGATATTTGGACACTAGCCTGTGATATTTGTACACTAAGCTGTGATATTTGTACACTAACCTGTGATGTCTGTACACTAAGCTGTGATGGGGTAGCTGTACCTCAGGTGGTAGTGCGGGTCAGCTACTGATCGGAAGGTTGGTAGTTCGATCCCTGGCTTCCCCAGTCTGCATGCCAAATATCCTTGGGCAAATTGCTCTCCAATGCATCCATCGGAGTATGAATGTGTACGTGAAAGCACTTGTGTTTGTGCTTGTGTGAATGGGTGTGAATGTACAAGTTGTGTTGTGCTTTCCTACTCAGAAAGAGTAGAAAAGCGCTATATAAGAACCAGTCCATTTACCATGATGTTTGTACAGTAACCTCTAATGTCTGTACAGTATTCTGTGACTGTATACCATACTGTAGAAATTTTTAAAAAAGAGTCCTGTTTCGAACTCATTCAGAGTCATGTATGTCAACATGATTCTGTGAAGTGTACAGTTAGCACTCAACAGCTGTTTTGAGTGGAGCTCTTTAATGGATTGCTGATGAATTATTTCTAGTCAATTCTGGATAATATTGACTGTTTTTTAACAAGCCATTCCAACTTCCTCAGATCATGTGTATAATCATTCTCAAGTGTTCTAAAACTGGCTGCAGCTTTCAGTCAAATTCAGCTCTCGTTCTTTTCTCAAATGGCCACTATCATAGGAAACCAATGAAACCATGAGGGTTGAAATATTCCTTCTTGCTCTCTGACATCACTTTCCTCTGACACATTACACTCACAGACATACTGTGTGTCACAGTGTCTGTGGTCAGTCCAGAGGGAGCGTGTTTTGTTACCCTGGATGTCTGGAAGTGGGGATGGGTGTGGCTGGTAAACAGGCCCCAGGCACTGCTCTCTCTGACCAGGGCTAGGCTCTGGTAGCTGGGAGGAGGACTGCATTAGATGAGATAAAGGAGCTTGTCAGTGGTCTGTGGGGAGGCCGTGCTCATTCAATGAACACTGAGGGCCGGTGGGGAGCCTCAGGCAATGTCCCACGCTGAGGCCAGAGAACAACGTTGTGGTGTAACTCTCTGGGTTCAGCAACATCAGAGTTGCGGTCAGTTGTGGAACAGATCCAGACTTTCTTTTAGTACTGAGGTTGGGCCTGGCACGTTTTTGATATGGTTTTAAACAGGAAGGTAATTCAAGTAAAATTTATTTTTCTACTTAGTTCTTGTTAGTCGCAGTGAACAAAATGAACATTGTGACATTTGGTCATTTGTTGTCCTCTACTGAAGAGAGTAGTGACTGTGATCAGCTTGGATTCAGTGGGTTTGCTGATGCCCACGTTTTCAAACTGGAACAAAGGTCTCACAGCCAAGAAGAAAATCAGGAGCAGCTGGGCGGGATCCATATTTTGGATTGAAAAATCAATGAAATTAACAGTTAGGCTTGTTTGGTGGCACACTGTAGAGCTGTATGCAGCTTCACACATGGTGCTCTCGTCCTGACTTTTATTTTGCTAAAAGTGAGCGCTGATGCTTCTTTATCATTAAACATGTTCCACGTGTGGTGTGAATTTGAACTAATACAATATTAGAATTTCACCACTGAAAACTGAAGCACAACTTGTTGGATGGATTCTATCAGAGCTATTTGCCAGATAAATCCATTATGGTCTGGGCTAAACTATGGGCAGGGCTTATGAAATAATTACTGGATATTAGTGTGAACCGTTCATAGAACTCCTCCTGTAACAAAATCAGCAGTGTGTGGGTAAGAGGTGGTGGTGCTTGGGTCAACTGTGAGCATGCAGGGAAAATAAAATAGACGGCAATCATAAAGATCGAACACACCACTGAAACTCTGGAGAAAAGGCAGCAGTGTTAACTGTGCACTGAACCACTGTTGGTGTGTTGACCTGGAGAGGCTGACAGACCCAGATGTTTCATCAGGACAGAGCAGAGTCACCACCAGCTACTTGTTTCTGTGCTTGTTCCTCAATTATGAAAATGATAGTTTCTATTTACATTTGGAACAGAGTGAGAGGAAAGCTTGAAGCCAGACGTCACTCCCAGGGGAACATATTAAACATCGCATTATGATCTTTCTTTTCAGAAACAGATCTAATAACTGGTCTCAATTATATTTGATTCATATTGTGTCATATTCTACTCGTGAGAGCATAACCCAGCATTAAAATGTGTTATCTTAAGAAGACATCAGAGTGAATCTCGCCTTATTTCTTAAATCACTGCATATTTCACATTTGCATGGTGGGCTGTGAGATAAACAACAGCTAACAGAGAGGAAAGTTTGAAATCTCTGCATGAAACTGTTACAGCAGCTCTCTGTGCTTGCTCTGTGCCCTTGATGCCTGCGCCTGCTTCATCCCACTTTCCATTTAAACTGGTAGCTACACACTCTGATGCCACTGATAGGCAGTAATTAAATGAGCGAGGCTGGTTCTTTGCCCTGTAAACCAGCTCTCCTGGGCCCGATACTACATGGAAATTCAGCTCTGAGGATCCACTTTCAGATGTCTGCCTGGAAAACACGCCTGCTCACTGTGTGCGTGTGTGTGTGTGTGTGTGTGTGTGTGTGTGTCTGAGTGTGCTCATACATGGAAGCAGTGGATTTGGGGAATACACTTAATGAATCTTTTAACCTCAATCTTTTCTCCTGCAAATGTATGCATATCATGATCTGTGTTTGGGATGCAGGCTTGATATTCATGATTTATTTATCTTAAACACACACACACACACACACACACACACACACACACACACATCTGGGCATTTATGGCAGTTTGTTTGACATTCAGAAATACTCAAACTAAATCATTTCACATTATTTCAGTTGACATATTAAAGGTAGGAATTTGGAAATGGATGTTTCCAGTGTTCAATTTTCTAGCACTCCGAAAAACTCCTATAATCCTCTAAATTATTCAGTGGTTCTCTTAGTCAGGATATGGTTGACCTAGTTTTGCAAAGTTCAATATCTTCCAAAGTTTGAAACCTGCCATCAACCTTCACCATCTTTCTTCCATAGTGTAGCGAGGGATGACAAACCCAAGGAAACACCTCACAGTTCAGATCCTACCTCATGTGGTGTTATGTGTGTGTGTACATGTGTTTTTGGGGTGGATGGTACAAAGGTGAATCATTTCTATCCTGATCCAGAAGTTTCTCACTCGTGACACAAAAGGACTCACTGAGTGGTTTCAGGACCATCGTTTGAGCAGCACAATTGCTCGTTTCCTGTTTTTCTGCAGGTACCTGTGCAAAACAGCAGCTGATCAGGTGATGTCATGGTGTCCACGCCTTTTCATATCCACGTTCCTGTAATGTTTCTATTTCCATTCTGTTCTCATTTCTGTGGTGTTAATTAAAGTGGTTTTATTGAAGCTGCCTTTGTAGCCAAGTGTGCACCACTGTTTAACAGTTGTTTAAATATTTACATACAAGACCCTTTGTTGTCTTAAAGACCTCACAGTGTCATACCACCCCACTTCACATCATACCACTCTAACAGAGCACTTTGCTTGTTGTTCCTTTAAAAGTAGAATGGGAGGCAGAGCCTTCAGCTTTCAAGCTCTTTTCTGTGGATCCAGCTCCCAGTTTGGATTCAGGAGACAGGCATGCTTAAAACTTTTAAAACCTTTCTTTTTGATAAAGCTCAGAGTTAGGATGGATCAGGTGATCCTGAGGCTGCTGGGGGATTCCCATGATGCCGGTCGCAGCAGATGGCTGCCGTTCGTCCAGCCCAAATCTGCTGGAGGTTGCTTCCTGTTAAAAGGGAATTCTTTGTTCACACTGTCACCAAGTACTTGTTCATAGGAGGTCGTCTGATTGTTGGAGTTTTCTCTGGATTATTGTAATGTTTTTATCTTACGATATTAACTGTTGTTGTGATTTAATGCTATATAAATAAAACTGACTTGACTTGAACTGAGCTGATATATGATGGACTTGATGCAGTGTATTATGGCATCAAACAGTCCTAATCCTAACCTTTGCTAAAGTTAATCAGGTAGTTTTTCCTGCCTAAATGTGATAAAGTGTCATTACACCCCAGGAAGAACTTGTTGGAGCTCGTGTAACAGCATGCGACCTTTCCAAAGTGCCAGCTTGGAGAAAGCCAGGCTCTTGGTTTTAGCTTTTATGTCCTTATGGTAAAGTAGACTAACCATGTCCAGACCCAGACCATGACTCTGTGTACTGACAGCAGTCTGGGCCATATTCATACAAGGTTTTTGCTTCTGTATGAGTCCAGTGACCTCGTAGAAACAAGCAAACATAACACAGGGTAAATCATAATTATCAGTGTCAGAAAGTTCACAGAATGATGAATTAGTCCTTTTCCTTTACCATCAGCAGAGGTTCCATACCTCAGATGAGATCACAAGAAACCGAATCTGGTTCACTCCACCAGCTGTCCCACACTCCTGTTTCCTCCTCCTCTCCATTCAAACTACAGCTTTTTATCTATCGCCCTTAAATGCACTCTCTGCCCATTGTGATGGACAGACAGATGAAGGAGGAGGTGGAGGAAAGTGGTCCCTGGCTCAGGTTTCCTTCTTCCATCTCCTTTTCTCTGTCACAACCCTGCAACCTTGCCTCACCCCTGCACTCTCTCTCATCCTCCTCTTGCCCCTTTCTTGCCCTCTCTCACCATTATGTCCTCAGCCTCTCTTGCTCTGCCCTCCAGATTGGCTTTGCACAGGAATGGGGAAACAGAGAGAGAGAGAACGTGAGATAGAGGATGTGACTGGGCCCCCTCCATCTGTCGCGACTGCAGGATCAAATAATAGGATTCTGTCTGAGAATAGAAGATAATTGCAGTCTGCATTCTGCTCCCTAAGTGTATGATATTAACCCCACGCTCCCCACTAGCCCTGCAGTAAGAGGCAGATGGCTCTGTGTTTTGATATCTGAGCCAGGGAGAGTGAGGTCAGAAGTCAAGTTGGAGTTCAAATCCAAAGGAGTGATTTTTCGCTTCCCCCTTTGACCCCCTCTCAATACCCTCCCCTTTTCCTTCATCTCCCACAGTGGAGAAAATATGGATGTCATTCAACAAAAGGACATTCCCTAAGACCTATGCCCCAGCAGACCAGTTGTAGCCTGATGTAAGGAGAGCAGGTAGCCCTCGCTCCGCACTAACCCACTTACATACATGGTGAGTGGCATGCAAAGGTTTCAGGGTGTGAGACAAAGGTGGGAATGGAGTCCAGATTAGATTTAATCATCAGGCTACACAGTGTGGCAGAGGTCACAAGCTGCTGGAAAGGGTTAGGAAAAGGGACATTCAAATAGATATATCCATTTTTAGAATTCCTGTTTGACTCTGGGAGAAGCTGAAGGCGCAGCCATGTATTTAAACTAAACAGGACAAAGTGAAAGTCACACGTATGGTACAAGAGATTTGATTAGGGATGGGTATGGAAACCCGGTTCTTGTTGAGAACCGGTTCCCACTGTTTCAATCCTTGGAATTGTTTGCCATTTTTGCAAACGATTCCCTTATCAATTCCAGTCGCCCCGAATGACGTCCCCACGTTGCGGAGCGTCATTTACCTGGCAGGAAACATGGCGGCTCAAACGCTCAAAAGCTTGGTTACACTTTACGAGAACGGATGACAACAG
The DNA here is from genome assembly GCF_900408965.1 of Simochromis diagramma. Classification (NCBI taxonomy): domain Eukaryota; kingdom Metazoa; phylum Chordata; class Actinopteri; order Cichliformes; family Cichlidae; genus Simochromis; species Simochromis diagramma. Next base: position 503,483 of record NW_024387170.1, read on the forward strand.
GGCAACTTGCAATACTTGCAAAGTAGATATTTCATTTAAGGGAGGAAACACTACGAATATGCAAAAGCATTTGCTCACAAAACACACGATGACCTTAAATGAATGTCGTGTTTTTAATTCCAGACTCGTGAATCTCAGCCCAGCAGCAGCGGTAACGTTTGCATGTCCTCTCCCGTTAATGCGGCAGGTAAATAATCAACTAACAGTGCATATTATGTTAGCGCGATCTGCCTTATTACAAACCTGCCATTACTGTGCATTTAGTGACCATGATGAGAGAGACAGAGTCTGGCTCAGATGCTGGCAGTTCTCGCTGCAGTCTACCGGTAGCATCTCCTTTCAGGCCAGGATAGACGAATGTCACCGAGCAGTGACTCAGTTTGTGGTCAAAGGCTTGCACCCGTTTGCCAGAGCAGATGATTTTCAGTAAGTGAATGTGTTTAATTGTAGGCAGGGACATTACTGGATATTCTTGTGTAATTGCTACAGAATAATTTGTGTTTTTCCTGGGGACCCTGTGACACCCCATCAAAGAGCCGTAGGCTGTGGATCTCTTAAGATCTCACTGCTGGGTTTGTAAGGCCATGTTACTCCTAAATTTCTATCTTGTTCAAAGAGAAGATGTAAAACAAAGTTCTAAGCTAATCGACCTTAGTGTTTTCTTTTTTTAAAAAGAATCGATAAAGAATCGAATCGTTAAACAGAATCGAAAATGGAATCGTGAAAATCTTATCAATACCCATCCCTAGATTTGATAAAAACACATCATATCATTCAGCTCAGCTTTATTTATACAGCACCAAATCACAGCGCTTTATATTGTAAGGTAGATCCTACAATAATACATAGAGAGAAAAACCCAACAATCATATGAGCCCCTATGAGCAGCACTTTGGCGACAGTGGGAAGGAAAAACTCCTTTTTAACAGGAAGAAACCTCCAGCAGAACCAGGCTCAGGGAGGGGCGGGGCCATCTGCTGTGATTGGTTGGGGTGAGAGAAGGAAGACAGGATAAAGACATGCTGTGGAAGAGAGACAGAGGTTAATAACAGATATGATTCAATGCAGAGAGGTCTGTTAACACATAGTGAGTGAGAAAGGTGACTGGAAAGGAAAAACTCAATGCATCATGGGAATCCCCCGGCAGCCTACGTCTATTGCAGCATAACTAAGGGAGGATTCAGAGTCACCTGGTCCAGCCCTAACTATATGCTTTAGCAAAAAGGAAACATAGCATTTAATGCTGCACAATCTAAGTATGAAACACAAGTAGAAGGACTGAAAGTCAGTCTGGATTTCATGATGAAAACATAAACTAAGAAAACCGACTTAGCTAAGCAGTCAGGCAAACACATGGACACCTCGCGTCTCGAGCCTGATAATGTGGACCTGATTTCTGAATGAAAAAAGGCACAACATGCAAATACAGGAGCCAGCGCTACTTGTATTTTCTTACACATTATGATGAGGAGGTATTCTTCCATCTGCTGTGTCACTAAATTACATTTCTAAAAACTACGTTTTACTTTGGCTAGTTAGCTAATGCTCTTTTGGAACGAGTGCCATCGCTCACAAATGAAGTCAAAAGACCAAAAAGAGCACTTTTCAAAGGAATCCACTCAACCCTGGTTTTATCCATAGCTCATTAATGTGCACACGAGAAGTTATGAAGTAAATGACCGGCTTGGAGATCAACAGACATGTCATGACTCCTTTCACGACCTTCCTTTTATCGTGTCATTTAAATAAATTCAGGTGCACACACTCTTTTGTTCCCAATTCAGTTAAAAAAAATATGTTGCTATATTAAAAAACAGTCAGCAAATAATCCGATACTTGATGATACAATAGTGCCAGAGAGGATCATATTGGTGACAGGAAGAGACCTTCAGCAGAACCAGGGTCAGGAAGCATCTATCCTGCTGCCTGTTGGTGTGGAGAGAAGAGGCGAGACAAAAATCAGTGCATGAAGATACAAAGAGAAAACACAAACAACGGGACAGAGGACATTTAGTAATATGCAACAGTGAGAGGGAGAGGTGCCTGACAGCTGGAAGCTCTGCCTCCCATCCTGCGTTTGGAGAGCCTAGGAAACACAGAGCGATGTGCTCTGTGGAGATTATACTGTAAGACATGAGAAGACCTCTTCATTCAGTACTTTGTACGATGCAGTGAAAAAGATAACCAAATGAATTGAAAATGGTGTTTTTAGATGATGATTTATCCAAACCTTCTTGGCCCTATGTGAAAAAGTTATTGTCCCTTAAACCTAATAACTGATGGTGCCACCCTCGGCAGTCTTTGTGAGTGGGGTCCAATCTTTGCAGAATTACATTAACACAGCCACACTGGAGGGTTTCTGAGGATGAACGAGCTGTTTGAGGTCACAGCACTGGACTTTAACTAGGCCACTCCAAAACCTTCCTTGTGTGTCTTTAAAGCTCCGGAGGTGGACGTCGTCCTGCCAGCTGTGCTTCAGCTGATGGCTGTGGAGCAGCGTTCATCGTCCTGGTCCAGACTGTCACACTACTACCCCATGCTTGACTGTGGGTATGGTGTTCTTGCTGGGTTAGGTGGGTTAGTTTAACACCAGATGTAACTGAATGGAAACCTTCCAGAAAGATCCTCTCTTGTCTCATCATCCCTGAAAGTCTTACCTTTGTGCTGTTTTGGGGGTTTTTCTAACATAAAAAAGTGATTAAAAAATGATTTGATGTGGAGACACAACAAAGATTAAGACTGCAGACAATTTTCTATACAACTGGCATTTTACAGGATAAATATTCATGTGTTTAATAAAAAGTTGGCATCATGGAAAACGTAATTCTATGGCTGTAGGTCCTGTATGTGAGGAGTTTACAGACTGTGATATATATGACACAGTACGATCAGCTCCAAGTGCTTGTCTTCGCCCTGCACTGATCTCAGAGGATGAGAGGCAGCAGGCCTCCCTCCAGCTAACCTGTGCTGCTCCAGACAGCCGATAAGGAGGAAGATGGATTGGAATAATAGCTCGTGTAAAAATCCAGGCGCCTCCTCGGCCAAAACCTCAGCAGGGGGCTGCAACGAAGGAAAGCGAGCCATCCTCACTAATTAGACCCAAATGTCCAAATTTAGAATTGGCTGTGGTCAATAGTGAGCGCTGTGTCCTGTCATGATTGTTACCTAGAGATCAGTCCAACCTATCAGTTACCATAAAGCTGAAGAACACTGATAGGTTGACTTGAGCTCGTCTCACGTGGTAGCTCCGCCCAGAATCAACGACCCATCAGCTCTCGTTTTCACTGCTACACTTTTGTTTCCTTATTTTATTTCTGGTTTGATCTATTTTTTTTTTTTACAGCTCAGCCAGAAAAATAACAACGAAATCTGTTATTTGTCTTCATAAGTGACGCGTCAGAGTGTTTTTGTCTGTCTCCTCACTTTTACAAATTATTAAAGACAATTTAAGATGTTGTAAGAAATCTGTTAATTTCATAATTATTTGATTGCAACAGCAGATTTAATACCTGTGGTCACAGCGCTGACGAAGAAGCAAAACAATTGATTTATTAAACAAGTCAAGCAATGATTGTGTTTTTTCATAATCCTGTGAGCTGAAATATTTCAGTTTGAATCCCTGTGAAGAACGGAGCCGAGGACAGTTCCCCTAAACTGATTGTGCTTTGATTTATTCGAGGACACGTTAAAATAAAGCTGAGCTGACACAAAGTTCAATATGTTCAGATGCTGCTTGTGCTGTTTCTCAGTAAGGCCACTGAGCTGAAACAGTCATGTGTTTGGATTCTGAAGCTCACGTGTGATGGTAGCGTGACTGAAACTCAGCTGAAGACACATTCACTTTGATTTGTTCTAACCATGTTTTATACAGTGTGCTGTTTTTACATAAAGCACTTATATTCTTAATCTCCGGTGACCTCCATCTTTGAAAAAGTACAAATAGATATGTTTATCTTGTTTATCCAAATTTAATACAGCAAACAAGTTTCTTTTTCTTCCTCTTACACTGTAATGGTTT